>NC_053392.1:498028555-498328555 GCF_905171765.1 Bufo bufo
TAATTTTCGCCACCCCAAGCCAAGCCTTGGTCACGGGCATTTTGGGCAACACAATAACCTTTTCCCCTGCAGATTTCTTCTCGGGGTTCCTGGTACCACGACCACCAGTAGACTCCTTACTGCAACCAATGCTACCAGAAACAGCCTGGCCTGGAGTCCATACCTTTCCCGGACAGTCACTCCAGCCGCAGCCTTTAGGACTCTGTACACAGTCGCAGGGAATATAGGAACTCCTGAGAATCGCACCGCTCTCTACCTCCTTGTCTTCCACACGGTTGCCCTTGGCAATGGCATACATCCGCTTTTCCTCCGGGACTCCCTCCTCAGAACTTGAAATACTCCCGCCGTACCATTTCTGCCAAAATAAGGGCAAAATCTTTGCCCAGTACGAACTCTGGCCTCAGGGTCCCGCATTTTAACAGCTCCCACTGCACTGAGCCATAGTCCGTCACAAAGGTCAGTGACACCTTAGCCCCTAGCAACCACTTTGCCTTGCTCTCTGCTGTAACTTTTCAGCATGGACGCTTGCCAGCACCCTTATCAACCGGTTGTCTCCTTTCAGCAGGGACGCCTGCCCCCATCCTCCACCAAATGTGAGGGATTAGCTCTATCTCTGGGGGTTTTGGTCACGGATATCTCGCTGAGAACCGTGTTGCAGTCCAAACAGTGCATTTATTTTGGCACACCAGCAATACCAGAACAACGAAACAAACACCTGCCCGGCTAGGCTCTAACTAAACATACAATACATTTCCTGACTCACCTATACAGTGCTGTTCAGATACAGTGTCAGATCCGGCTTCCTCAGCCAAGCGTATACCACCCCCCAGGCTGTAACACGGTCAGTCCAGGCTATTTCCGAGCCTCATGGTTTCTCAGCCAAGCCCGGCTGAAACCACACATCCAGAGCCTCACCTGGCCTCTGGTTGCAACCACACCCCCAACTGACAGTCTGGGATGGGCTTTTACTCCCCAGTAATGATTGTGGCACCTGGTTCTGCTTCAGACCTGCTGATTGACGGGGAAGAGATGGCTGTTAGAGGAGGTGTATGGCAGATTTTTCCATGAGGCCTGTCACTGCCTTACAATAGCTATATAACGCCTCTTGTCTGTGTCCCATTTATATATAGTGTCTCTTGAATATGCCCCTTTTATATATAGTGTTTTTTGTCTGTGCGCCCTTTAGGTATAGTGCCTCTGGTCTGTTCTCCATTTATATTTAGTGACTCTTGTCTGTCCCCCTGTGTGTGATGTCTCTTCTCTGTTCCCCCTGATTACAGTGCGCACATACTGTATTATAATACTTACCTGTCCCTGCTCCCACAATGCAGCGCTGCAAGCCTGGCCTCTTCTGGCTGAGTCTGCTCCTGTGGAATGTCGTAGGTGGTGCGATGACATTGTTGCGGAGACCTACATCACAGAAAAGTGCCGGAATGGAGGAGCAGGGAGCCAAGGTTTCCCTAGTCCTGTTGGTGATTCCAGGTGCTGAGTTGAATCTGTGTCCTTTGGACACAGACACAATTAAGTGTTGGGGCCCTGGAAACTGGGTGAATGAACCCGGTTACTGCCCCTCTTCCCCAGTAAAGTTGCATATCAGGGCGTGGAGCAAGTGCTCCATCTACACCAGTGATGATCCGGCCCGGGCCATGCCTCTGGCACGGCTTTTCAGGCAGCTCAGTATGACAGGCTTGAGAGCCCCACAAACCCCTGGTTTCTATAACAACCAATAAGAGTCCCCTCCCTCTTTCTAACACTACAGATACCAGGGTTGCTATTGAAAGCGGTATCTGGGGGGTTAAATTATTGGGATCCGAGTCAAATCCAATCCTGGTTACTGCTGGCAGGTGTATTATAAAGCCAACACCTGTTGCATATAGAGTGAGCCCAGCACGTGAGCCCGCTCCAAACAACCACTTAACGCATATGATGTACAGGATCCTATGCCATTAAGGGGTTAATTGTTTGCCAGAGCAAATTAAGTATGTAGTTTCACAATGTGGTGGCTGATGGAAGCCAGGATTTTATCATTTTAACTTTGACAAGACGATGCAGCAGTCAGCGAAACAAATATTAAGGCTGCTACACAGCTATCTTGTCCATCATAGCCGTTCTACTACCAAAAATTGCTGTGTAGCAGTTTAGCCAATGAACTGAATGAGGTCACAGTCATGGCAACTTGGTCACACTGCGACCCTATTCAGTTCAATGGCTGCACTGATACACAGTGATCTCTGCAACCAAAATCGCAAATGTACTGTATGTATTTGATTTGGTCTGCAGTGAGCCAGACCGACAGAGGAATTATAGGTGAGGTCACGGTGTGAGCATTAGGTGCGCCGAGGTAAATACAGTTCTGGTTACTCACTGTTATGTCGTCCCTGGGCAGGCCTGCACAAGTGATAAGGAGAACGGCACAGGAATTCTCTAGGGTACACTCTGGTGTAAGGGACACAGGCCAGATGGTGGTTCGAGGTGCCCTTGATGGTGTGTATTAATGTGCCTATGGCAAGGTCCCTTGTATTCGTGACGCCAGTACCTTTTGTGGTGGTACAACTATTTACTGTAGTGGAATGGTGCAATCTAGCTTATAAGTTTTACCGAACGTTGCTCCTGATAACGGTTACATCCAAGTATAAAACAATCTCTAGTACATCCAGATATGAAATACAGTTTCTTTAAGAGGGACAGAGGTAAAGCTGCAAGAGGTCCACTGCTCACAGGTGTGATGTCTGTCTCTCAGGCTATTAAAGATAAAGGTTTTATGCTTACTGGTAGAGGACTTCTATGCTGGTCCCTGTTATCCCAGTGCAGGTTAGTGAGGCTGCCGGAGGTTGGTAAATCCTTCACTTTTGACTCCAAAGGTCCTAAGGCGGGTATAGCTTTCTGGATTAATATCCTTTTCTGAAGCTAAACTTCTAGCTGATGTCCACTAACTCTTAGCAGAGTTCTGAGCTGAATGTGGACCACTTCAGCTCAGGGCTGAAGACTCAAGACTGAAAACTAAGACTGCCTAACTAGGCCTGAGCGGGGCTATATATATGGGATGTGTTGTCTTCCCCTAGTGGTAGGCTCAGTGTAATGGAATCTAACACACCTCTAGGCAGGGATTATGCATAAAAATGCACTGCAGCTTAAAACAGGTTATATAAAGCATACAAAGCATACCACTACAACTTTGCAGTACCCACGTGGGTCTACAAATTATTTATGAAAATAGATTTTTCAAATGAATCCACATTTTAAAGGGACAGCTGTCAGAAACTTTATATTTATAGAAAAATATTTCGACAGTAATATACCATTGAAGTGCAAAATATTGTTCTTCTGTACCAGTCAGAAAAGAGTAATACAACTCCTCTATCAATAGTTATAATTTTTTTTTGTTTACTGCTGCTGAGAAGAAAAGATGTTATCTGCTAATATAATAGTGTAGAACTGCAGAAGAGCGTTAAAGTTATCAGCTTAATGTGTGATGTTCTAATTGGGTCACTCACCCCTTTTCCCTCTCTGGCCAGAGTGAATTATCTGACTGAGAAAGTTAAGCAAGGCTATTTGCCATACTTAAAGTCCAAACAAAAGAGGAAGTTAAGAGAGAAGACAGGAAGTAGAATATATGGAGTGACCTAAAAAATTCTACAGTATTTTAAAAATTGCATAAAATGTTCACATGAGAAAAAAATCATGATTGTAGTCTCCCTTCAAGTATAGACTTTTGGTGCTTGGCACACTCAGTTATTTTTGTATTCATGGGTTTTGTGAACGCCTTCCTTTCGGAGAAATGTGGAATTTCAACAGCATAGATTGTTAAAGGTAATCTGTCACATGGTTTGAGCATATTAAGGTGTTACTACTGCCATGTACAATAAAATACCTTATTTCTTGCTGTAGTCTTAATTTTTTGTTTCATGGTTTCATTAGCGATAAAATCCACTTTTTATGTTATGCAAATGAGTGTCCAAGGTGCCCAGAGGGACGTTATTATCCTAATCTGGAGCCCAGGAACTCCCCTGTACAGTGGCCAGCCTGCCTTCCTTTAGAGCCCAAGCACGCCTCATCCTGCATAAGTAACTGCCCACACCCAAACTCATTGCCGCTGTCCCCCTCCGCTATGTGAAATCTCACGCAGGCGCAGTACCGTGGACTGCCTGCGCGATGTAGAAGCTCCTGAGGGCAACAGCTTCAAATGTGTCACTGGGCATGCTAATTTTGCACAATATAAATACTTTTAATGAAAAGAAAAATGCAGTGATGTAATTCTGTATGGTCCTGCAAACAAACCCTCACACAGCCTAGTCAACAAAAAAATATAAATGTTACGGCCCCTAAAAACGATTTCAGTAAATTCCATCCTTTAAAATCCTGATGCCGCTCCTTCCTTTAATGCTGCCCCAAAAAGCAGTTTACAATGACATATGGGGTGTTGCCGTATTCAGAAAGAAATGCATAACAAATTGTGTGGTGTATTTTCTTCTGGTGCCTTGTAAAAAAAATAAAAATTGGGGCTAAAGCAACATTGTATTTAAAATAAAATAGAATTAAGGGTACTTTCACACTTGCGGCAGGACGGATCCGACAGGCTGTTCACCCTGTCGGATCCGTCCTTCCGCTATTTCGATGTGCCGCCGGACCGCCGCTCCGTCCCCATTGACTATAATGGGGACGGGGTGGAGCTCCGGCGCAGCACAGCAGTTCGCGGTGAGAGGTCGCATGCAGTACTTTTAGTCCTGCGGCCTTTCGCCGTGCACTGCCATGCTGTGCCGAAGCTCCGCCCCGTCCCCATTATAGTCATTGGAGAAGCAGGGGCAGTCCGGCGGCACGGCGAAATAGCGAAAGGACGGATCCGACAGGGTGAACAGCCTGTCGGATCCATTCTGCCGCAAGTGTGAAAGTACCCTTAGAAACACTTGGCTGTAAAAATGAAAAATTATATGAAAAGCTTGTTGGGTCAAAGCACTCACTGCACCCCTCGATCAATTCCTTGAGGAGTGTAGTTTCCAAAATGGGGTCACTTTTTGGGGTTTCCTTTGTGGTTAATGACCACACAGCAATCCATTTTATCAAGCTCTCCTGCATAGTTTTTTTTTTTATCAAAATGACACTCAGCCAATGAGCAAACTCTATGTCCTAGAATAAGCATATGGATTTCTTTGTTCATCTTCAACAAATATGGGTAATCCTTTTCAAAACATGTTTTGGACAAAAAAAATAAAAAAATATCACAGGTGATAGCTTTTTATTGCTAGGCAATGACTGGTTTTTGAAAATGCTTCATGCTGTGTGAGTTAAAAGGTTTGCAGATTTAGTCCCTGGAGGTGTTCAACCCTATTAATAGTCTGGCAGGGCCATGTCTTTATTTCAGCATGCAGGTAAATCTGTGTGGTTGGCTTTTATTTTCTTACAAAGCCTTATTTGCAGCTTTGCAGTTAGCAAATTTTGTCTTTTGGATTAAAAGTACTAGACACAGCCAAATTAGTTTATTGTTAGTTTCAGTGGTAAAAGGCAATAGCAAAATGTGTATACTGGTTTTAATTCATACAGAAAAAATATATAAAAGGTGAATTTTTATTAACTAATAGAAAATCTGAACAGTGAGCTCCTCCTTAGACCTACGTACAATAAACATGTGGAAAAAACTTTTGGATGAAAGATATTTTGGTTAAGTAGGTGTGTTTAGAACAGGGGTGCACAACCTGAGGCCCGGGGGCCACATGCGGCCCTCAATATCATTCTATGCGGCCCCCAACCATCTGTTGACAGACATGTATGTCTATGTCTTGTGGCTGCTCAAATGCATTTTTTATGTATTCTCCCATTAGATGGGAATCCTGGAGGTGTAACCAGACATTTATAGTATTTACAATACGACAAACAGCATTTCAGTTGGTAATTCCCCTTTAACTTTTATTTTTGGCCCTTGGGATTGCTGACAATATGGCCCCCAACCAGAAAAGGTTATGCAACCCTGGTCTAGAACATCTAATAATAATTAAAGGCAAAAAAAACAAAGCACAATAATAATAGTCTCTATAAAATCAGTGACAGATCTGCAAGAAGAAGGTCGGCATTGTTGATAAATGAATCAGTAATATAATGAAAGAAAAGTACAGTCCTGATCAAAAGTTTAAGACCACTTGAAAAATGGCCAAAAAAATAATATTTAGCATGGCTGGATCTTAACAAGGTTCCAAGTAGAGCTTCAACATGCAACAAAAAGAAATGGGAGTGAGACAAAACATTTTTTGAGCATTCAATTTAATGAAAACAACGAATAAACTGAAACAGTCTGTTTTTCAGCTGATCAAAAGTTTAGGACCACACCTCCAAAAAAAAACTAAACCCCCCCAAAACAGAAATCCAACTTCCAAACATGAACTCAGTATTGAGTAGCTCCGCCGTTATTGTTTATCACTTCAAAAATTCGTTTCGGCATGCTTGATACAAGCGTTTCCATGAGGTGAGTGGAAACATTTCTCCAAGTGGTGAAGACGGCCGCACGAAGGCCATCTACTGTCTGGAACTGTTGTCCATTTTTGTAAACTTCCCTTTCATCCATCCCCAAAGGTTCTTAATTGGATTTAGATCAGGGGGACATGCAGGATGGGCCAAAAGAGTGATGTTATTCTCCTGGAAGAAGTCCCTTGTCCTGCGGGCATTGTGTACTGTAGCATTGTCCTGTTGAAAAACGCAGTCGTTACCACACAGACGAGGGCCCTCAGTCATGAGGAATGCTCTCTGCAACATCTGGACATAGCCAGCGGCCGTTTGACGCCCCTGCACTTCCTGAAGCTCCATTGTTCCACTGAAGGAAAAAGCACCCCAGACCATTATGGCGCCCCCTCCACTGTGGCGCGTAGAAAACATCTCAGGTGGGATCTGCTTGTCATGCCAGTAACGTTGGAAACCATCAGGACTATCAAGGTTAAATTTTTTCTCATCAGAGAATAAAACTTTCTTTCACCTTTGAATGTCCCATGTTTGGTGCTCTCTTGCAAAGTCCAAACGAGCAGTTCTGTGGCGTTCAAGGAGACGAGGTCTTTGAAGACGTTTTTTGTTTTTGAAGCCCTTCAGTCTCAGATGCCGTCTGATGGTTATGGGGCTGCAGTCAACACCAGTAAGGGCCTTAATTTGGGTCGAGGATCGTCCAGTGTCTCACCGGCTCAGTGCTGGTGAAATTTTTTGGGTCTTCCACTTGAATTTTTTGTTTCATAACTGGCTCCTATTTATCATAGACCAGCAGTGTACCCTCAGGATCATTTAAGAAATTCCAAATGACTGTCTTACTGCGTCCCACCTCCGCAGCGATGGGGCGCTGTGAGAGACCCTGCTTATGCAGTTAAACAACCCGACCACTTTCAAAAAGGGAGAGTTTTTTTGCCTTTGCCATCACAACGTGTGACTACCTGACAGAAAATGACAATGAATCCACATCTTTGCACAGATTTGGCCTTTTAAAAGGCATGTGGTCCAAAAATTTGGATCAGCTGAAAAACAGCTTGTTTCAGTTTAATCGTTATTTTCAATTAATTGAATGCTCAACAAAATGTTTTGTCTCACTCTCATTTCTTCTTGTTGCATGTTGAAGCTCTACTTGGAACCTTGTTAAGATCCAACAATGTAAAATATGATTTTTTGCCATTTTTCAAGTGGTCATAAACTTTTGATCAGGACTGTACTTCTTCTGTCTTGGAACACCAATCAGTTATCTTTGGTTGCTAGTATACAAGGGGGCCTTTGAACAGTGTAAAATGCAGGCTTCTTTATAGGTGAAAAGGAAACATAGCCTTAAATGATGAAAGACCCCATTATACAGGTCCTCAGTAATTCTCTTTATTATACTTACAATAAAAATCATATCTAAAATCAAAATGTCCTGGTTTGGACTATTTTGAGGCTTCACTTCCTATGCTTTATGTATACAGGTTTGAATAGCATTAGCCAATAAAAAAATCACATAAAAATGAGTCAAACTATATAGACTAACAGAAAGAAAATACTTTCTATATTCATACATTACTTCAACATACACCAAATGTGTTTTTGTTTCTCCATTCATAACATTTTATTTTCCCTGAAAATCACCTTCATTATCTAACCATGTGTTAAATGCAAGCAAGTTAAAGTCAGAACTCAATATAAAAAAAAACACATATAAAAACTTACTTGTAAGTTTATGCTATATATATTGGCTCTTATTTATCATAGACCAGCAGTTTACACTGGTCTATGATAACCCCATTTACTGCCAGAGGCTGCACATAATTTATGACAAGGCATACAGCTCTTCAAGAATAGTGACGAGCGGCATAGGCAATAATCGTTTTCGCGATATTTCGCAATTTTTTTTGCATAATATTCGCAATAAATTAGTGATTTTTAGAATTTGTGATCTCCAGTCATTATTTTCTCTATTGCGCAAATCGGCACTAATGATGCGCATATTTTTTGCGCAATACATGCAACTTCACATTTTATCAGGTCTGAGTAGATATTACTGATTGGTGCATTAAGTATTGTTGTGGCATCACAGCACTATGTCTGTAGCATGTATGTATGGACAGCAGAGAAACAGTAATTCCTATCACACTACCTAACAACTTGCACTGGAACCTATCTCTCACCAACTATCTGTATTATATATATATGAGCTAACTAACCATCTAATGTAATTGGATAAGGAATAGGATCCAGATGAAATGACACTGCTCTCTCTCTCAGAACTGCAAAAAAAAAAAAAAACAACTGCAGAAAATGGCTGCTGGGGAGTTTCTTATATAGTAAAGGGGTAGGCAACTTACCTATTGGTTGCTAGGGATGTTGCTAAGCTCTGACAAAGATATTGCAGTCTTCTCATTGGCCCACAATCAAGAAGGGAGGTTACTGATGAAAAAATTATCTAGAATATTCGCGATTACGAATATTTAGCACTATATTCTACATCTTTGCGAATTCTCTAAGTGCTGATATTCGTGATAAATATTTGCGATTAGAATATTCTCGATCAACACTATTCATGAATTAGGTGCAGCCTTGGCAGTCCATGCGTCTGTACTGAAATCTGTGCCAGTCCCTGGCTGGCGTAGATTTCAGTCTTTTGTGTGCCAGAAAACTGGCATGAAAGAAGATAAATGTAGCAGGGCTGGTGGCGACCATGCCCCCTTTTTGAGAAGTGCCAATTCGTACTTCGGAACAGAAGCTGAGTTAGGTTTCAAGTTTTAAAGCGGTTTTCCACTTTAAGAATCAATTACCGAAATTATTCAACGAAGTCACACGTGACTTCGAGAATAACTAACTTCGGCTCATCAGAGCCCATACATTTTAATACTGTACGGAGATGTAGTTATGATCAATGTGACTTCGGATGTAACATCCGAAGCTTGCTTCCTTCATCACTAGCCCCCGACACTAATGGGCTGGCTTTAGCGCTTCCCTAGTCGTTACAGACTAGGGCAACGCTAAAGCCCGCCTATTAGTGCCAGTGATGTCATCAGGAAAACTGCTAGGCAGATCTAATGAAAAAGCCCTTGTCCTGCGTGGTTGAAATGCTTCAATGCTCATCTCAGAGAGGCGTCTGGGTGAAGAAGGGGATATGTCTGGGTTCAGCTCTGAATCCAGACAACCCCTTTAACCCCTTAGTGACCACGCAAATTTTTAAAAAATCGCATTCCAAGAGCTATGACTTTTGTTTTTTCATCAATGTATCTGTATGAAGGCTTATTTTTTTCAGTACAAGTTATAGTTTTTAATGCACCCTTTTGGGTACATATAATCATTGATTAAAGCCAGCTGTTGAGCTTAAACCCCCTTTGTTTACGTCAGTAACAAGGCATATTAGTGGTCACTGGGAGACTGCGTCCGTATTATTAATTTATTCCTTCATTTACTTATTCCTACATCAGCCAAACTAAGCTATGTAATTCAATGCCAATAATATGGAATCCTTTAATATTCCAGTTCCAGCGTGGCAACCAATACCATCCAGTCTACACCCCTTAGGGGGGCCAGGTCTTAATGATGACCATCCTCATCTTTTACTGGCTTTACTTCTTTCAAATCATCCTTCAAAGTCTCCATATTCTAGAAAAGTCAGCAAGATGCAGAGAGAGGAAGAGCTGGATGTTCCTGATGACATATTCTCATCGATATTAGATGATGTGGAAAAGGAGGAAAAGATGGCAGAAGTAGGGTAGGAATGCCACAGCTGATTAATATTCTGTGTTTACTGTCAACTTGCAGGAGATTGCAGGCCGGAACTGCAATAATTTGCAAATTGTGCCCCCACCTAACCAGCCAAATCCCATACCAGCAACAGCCCCTGCTTAAAGTTGCATTAAAGGTGCCGCACGGTCATTAACAATGAAGACAACTATACAGTACAGTCTTCATTTTTAAATGAAAGGCAGCACGGACGCTCCGTGTGACCGTACCCTAAGACAGAGTGGCCTGGGTATACCTGATTTGTAGTGATTTGTGACAAATTAATTCAGAATAAATAGAATTTCTTGGTGAAGTTGCTAAATCAAATTTTTCAAAACTTCACTCATCTCTAGTTATTGCTAATACTTAAAGAGGACCAGTAAGGATGAATGGGACAAATCACACAAAGCCATGGCACGTCTATCAGAAACTAAACTTATGTAGAAGAATCCAAATTGTGAGCAGGATGCTGGAATACAACAATTATTCACATACAGTACAAAGAAACAGGAAAAAACTTTGCAGAGTGTACCCTATGCAGACAAATGCATGTGGTTGGTAATAGCTTTATATTTGTACAGAGTCCCCTTTAAGAATGATTGATGACTGTATTGAATGACAATAGTATTCTTCACAAGGGGCACAGAAAGCTTGACAGTTGTCTCTTAAAGACACAGTACTTGAATGTTGCTAAAATGAAACCTGCAGTTTGTGAGACACTCTACAGTTCAGCAAGGGACCATGTAATGATCTACTGGACCTCTGCATGCTGGGTTATGCCTGTCCTTCACTGCCACTTTGAGTCCATGGGGAGGCTAAGAACCGCATGCCATGCTTAGGAAGCACTTGGGGGATTTCACCCGCCTCTCTGTATTGGTAGGACCAGCGATTCCAGAGGTCCTCATGACCACAAGGTCACTACGTGCCATGGAATTACTTCCAAATATGCTCAGCAAGGAGCGAGTAAACAGCACAATGCCAAATATCAGACCACAACACAGTTCCAATATGTCTTCTTACCAGCAATGGATGCTACTCTTCAAGGGACTGCTTACTTTAACATGCTATATAGCAACACAGTAATGTAACAGTACCAGTGCTTCACATACTGTATAATAGATGTATCCTATCACAGGTCAATAATAGCAGACCACTTCAACTTGTCAAAGGCTAACTTTACCCAGCAACTTACATGACACGAGTTGGACTGTTAGCAGTTTCAGCTTTACTAGCTTACACTATTAAGTACTCCTGGTTCGTGTCCCACAGTGCTCACATCTTAGCCAGCGTCAGACTCTTCCTGGGCCGACTTTGATGCTGGCACTTCATTCTGCAAACTGACTGCCAGGAAAATAACCATTCCTGCTGCCTAGTGACTGTCTATGGATGGCAGTGCTGCTCTGTAGCGTGCCGTAGCAGCCTATTACATCTTGGCATGAGGATGGAATTTTCTTCTTTCTGTTCTTGAACCACTTAATTGCCAGAGGAATTTTCCCTTGTTAATGATCAAATACCTCAAAGATTGCTGTCAGGTGGGAATGCTATCATCAGCGTGCACTTGTAGTCGCGCATCTTCCGATCAGTAACAGATGTTTTCACTAAATTTAGTTCCCTGTCAGCAATGCAGAGCAGGGGTTCATTCACGGCAAAAGGGGGTTCATGTCACCCAGCAATAGAACAGAGGATTTTGAGAGATTTAGGCCCCTGTCACCCAGGCACAGCAGGGGTTCATTCACGGCAAAAGGGGGTTCATGTCACCCAGCAATACAACAGAGCATTTTGAGAGATTTAGGCCCCTGTCACCCAGGCACAGCAGGGGTTCATTCACGGCAAAAGGGGGTTCATGTCACCCAGCAATAGAACAGACGATTTTAAGAGATTTAGGCCCCTGTCACCCAGGCACAGCAGGGGTTCATTCACGGCAAAAGAGGGTTCATGTCACCCAGCAATACAACAGAGGATTTTGAGAGATTTAGGCCCCTGTCACCCAGGCACAGCAGGGGTTCATTCACGGCAAAAGGGGGTTCATGTCACCCAGCAATAGAACACAGGATTTTGAGAGATTTAGGCCCCTGTCACCCAGGCACAGCAGGGGTTCATTAACAGCAAAAGGGGGTTCATGTCACCCAGCAATACAACAGAGCATTTTGAGAGATTTAGGCCCCTGTCACCCAGGCACAGTAGGGGTTCATTCACGGCAAAAGGGGGATCATGTCACCCAGCAATACAACAGAGCATTTTGAGAGATTTAGGCCCCTGTCACCCAGGCAGAGCAGGGGTTCATTCACGGCAAAAGGAGGTTTATGTCACCCAGCAATAGAACAGATGATTTTGAGAGATTTAGGCCCCTGTCACCCAGGCACAGCAGGGGTTTGTATACGCCAAAAATTGTAAAATGTCACCCGACAATTGAAAATAAGAATTTTATGCACCTATGCACGTGTAATCACAGATGTGCAGTATATGAACAAAAGGTTTTTTTTCACCACAGTATCCTAAAAGCCTTATTTGTGGCCTAAATGTGACAGTCACCTATACACGTGTAATCACAGATGTGCAATATATAAAAAAAAGGGTTTTTTTCACCACAGTATCCTAAAAGCCTTATTTGTGGCCTAAATGTGACAGTCACCTATGCACGTGTAATCACAGAAGTGCAATATATGAAAAAAAGTTTTTTTTAACCACAGTAACCTAATAGCCATATTTGGGGCCTAAATGTGACATTCACCTATGCACGTTTAATCACAGATGTACAGTATATGAACAAAAGGTTTTTTTTCACCACAGTATCCTAAAAGCCTTATTTGTGGCCTAAATGTGACAGTCACCTATGCACGTGTAATCACAGATGTGCAGTATATGAAAAAATGATTTTTTTTAACAACAGTAACCTAATAGCCGTATTTGGGGCCTAATTGTGACAGTCACCTATGCACGTGTAATCACAGATGTGCAGTATATGAACAAAAGGTTTTTTTTCACCACAGTATCCTAAAAGCCTTATTTGTGGCCTAAATGTGACAGTTACCTATGCACGTGTAATCACAGATGTGCAGTATATGAAAAAAATGTTGTTTTTTTTAACAACAGTAACCTAATAGCCGTATTTGGGGCCTAAATGTGACAGTCACCTATGCACGTGTAATCACAGATGTGCAGTATATGAACAAAAGGTTTTTTTTCACCACAGTATCCTAAAAGCCTTATTTGTGGCCTAAATGTGACAGTCACCTATGCACGTGTAATCACAGATGTGCAGTATATGAAAAAAATGTTTTTTTTTAACAACAGTAACCTAATAGCCGTATTTGGGGCCTAAATGTGACAGTCACCTAAGCACGTGTAATCACAGATGTGCAGTATATGAAAAAAAGGGTTTTTTTCACCACAGTATCCTAATAGCCGTATTTGTGGCCTAAATGTGACAGTCACCTATGCACATGTAATCACAGATGTGCACTATATGAAAAAAAAGTTTTTTTAAGCACAGTAAGCAAAACGCTGTATTTATGGACTAGCAGACATGCAGATAGTGCTGGTGCACTATCGTTGCATAAAATGGCTGCCGATCAAAAAGTTTGTTTTCAGCAGTAGCAGTAGTTGGCTCAGTGCAGGCTTAAAAAAATTGTGCACTGCACCCGCAAAAGACATTTGATATAGATCGCTGAGAAAAATGCTAGTTCTTTAGAATATTTCTCCCTGATCTCTCCCTGACAGCAGCTGCAGCCTCTCCCTACACTAATCCGAGCAGAGTGACGGGCGGCGCTACGTGACTCCAGCTTAAATAGAGGCTGGGTCACATGCTGCAGTTGGCCAATCACAGCCATGCCAATAGTAGGCATGGCTGTGATGGCCTTTTGGGGCAAGTAGTATTACGCTTGTTGATTGGCTGCTGTGCAGCCTTTCAAAAAGCGACAAGAAAGCGCCAAACACCGAACCCAAACTTTTACGTAAATGTTCGGGTCCGGGTGCCGAAAAACCTAAAGTTCGGTACGAACCCCAACTTCACAGTTCGGGTTTGCTCAACTCTACCCATAAACAAGGGTCCACTCTGCCCCTCTTCATTTGTGGTGCAGTGGCAGTTCCGATTGGATCCCCAGCAGTCTAATTGCGGGGCTACGATCTGTTACCATTGCAGCCAGGACGCTGCTAAAGCTCTGGCTGCCATGGTAAGCTCCCTCCTGCTGTGTGCACAAAGCACAGGGCAGCAGGGATAGTTTAAAGATCCTATTCACCCTAATAGAGCTCTATTAGGGTGAATAGGACAAGGGTTCAAAAGATCCCAGGTTCTAGCCTCGAAATTAGTTATTAAATAAAAAGTTTAAAAAAAACACACCAAAATATTAGGTATAAATCACCCCCTTTCCCAATTTTACATATAAAATATATAAACAAATAAATAAACATATTACATATCTCCACGTCCGAAAAGTCCAAACTATTAAAATATGAAAAAATATCTCCTATGCGGTGAACGCCATAGCAGAAAAAAAAAGCTGCACGATTTGCCATTTTTTGGTCACCTTGTCCCGCCAAAAAATTGAATAGGACTGTTCGATTATGGGCCGGATGTTCCATAATATGTGGAATGCACACTGCTTTTTTGGTAATTAATTATTTTTGTGTGGTATCGAGTAACGCAATACATTTTTATGGTATCGTGACAACCCAAGACTGAATACAAATGCACTCCACATTTTTCAGACATTATTTATTACAAATTTTGAAAACCATATACAGTGGCGGAAATAATTATTTGACCCCTCACTGATTTTGTAAGTTTGTCCAATGACAAAGAAATGAAAAGTCTCAGAACAGTATCATTTCAATGGTAGGTTTATTGTAACAGTGGCAGATAGCACATCAAAAGGAAAATCGAAAAAATAACTTTAAATAAAAGATAGCAACTGATTTGCATTTCATTGAGTGAAATAAGTATTTGAACCCCTACCAACCATTAAGAGTTCTGGCTCCCACAGAGTGGTTAGACACTTCTACTCAATTAGTCACCCTCATTAAGGACACCTGTCTTAACTAGTCACCTGTATAAAAGACACCTGTCCACAGAATCAATCAATCAAGCAGACTCCAAACTCTCCAACATGGGAAAGACCAAAGAGCTGTCCAAGGATGTCAGAGACAAAATTGTAGACCTGCACAAGGCTGGAATGGGCTACAAAACCATTAGCAAGAAGCTGGGAGAGAAGGTGACAACTGTTGGTGCGATTGTTCGAAAATGGAAGGAGCACAAAATGACCATCAATCGACCTCGCTCTGGGGCTCCACGCAAGATCTCACCTCGTGGGGTGTCAATGGTTCTGAGAAAGGTGAAAAAGCATCCTAGAACTACACGGGAGGAGTTAGTTAATGACCTCAAATTAGCAGGGACCACAGTCACCAAGAAAACCATTGGAAACACATT
Organism: Bufo bufo; assembly: GCF_905171765.1. Classification (NCBI taxonomy): domain Eukaryota; kingdom Metazoa; phylum Chordata; class Amphibia; order Anura; family Bufonidae; genus Bufo; species Bufo bufo. The sequence goes on from NC_053392.1 coordinate 498,044,175, forward strand.
ACACCGCAATGGATTAAAATCCTGCAGGGCTCGCAAGGTCCCCCTGCTCAGGAAGGCACATGTGCAGGCCCGTCTGAAGTTTGCCAATGAACACCTGAATGATTCAGAGAGTGACTGGGAGAAGGTGCTGTGGTCTGATGAGACCAAAATAGAGCTCTTTGGCATTAACTCAACTCGCTGTGTTTGGAGGAAGAAAAATGCTGCCTATGACCCCCAAAACACCGTCCCCACCGTCAAGCATGGGGGTGGAAACATTTTGCTTTGGGGGTGTTTTTCTGCTAAGGGCACAGGACAACTTATTCGCATAAACGGGAAAATGGACGGAGCCATGTATCGTGAAATCCTGAGCGACAACCTCCTTCCCTCTGCCAGGAAACTGAAAATGGGTCGTGGATGGGTGTTCCAGCACGACAATGACCCAAAACATACAGCAAAGACAACAAAGGAGTGGCTCAAGAAGAAGCACATTAAGGTCATGGAGTGGCCTAGTCAGTCTCCGGACCTTAATCCAATCGAAAACCTATGGAGGGAGCTCAAGCTCAGAGTTGCACAGAGACAGCCTCGAAACCTTAGGGATTTAGAGATGATCTGCAAAGAGGAGTGGACCAACATTCCTCCTAAAATGTGCGCAAACTTGGTCATCAATTACAAGAAACGTTTGACCTCTGTGCTTGCAAACAAGGGTTTTTCCACCAAGTATTAAGTCTTTTTTTGTTAGAGGGTTCAAATACTTATTTCACTCAATGAAATGCAAATCAGTTGCTATCTTTTATTTAAAGTTATTTTTTCGATTTTCCTTTTGATGTGCTATCTGCCACTGTTACAATAAACCTACCATTGAAATGATACTGTTCTGAGACTTTTCATTTCTTTGTCATTGGACAAACTTACAAAATCAGTGAGGGGTCAAATAATTATTTCCCCCACTGTATAATTTTGTTTTCACTTCACACATACTTGCTACTTTGTGTGGTCTATCACATAAAATCCCCAAAAAAGACATTTAAGTTTGTGGGTGTAACATGAAAAAAATGTGGAAAAGTTCAAGAGGTATGAATACTTTTTCAAGGCATTGTATGTATACAGTCTTTTTTATTATACGTGTGGCTTCATTTTTGTAATATATATTTTAATATTTGAATTTTTCTGTTTTGGTGGAAATGACAAAGTCTGTTTTTCAAAATTTTTATTGTAATTTTAGACTGTATAAATATATATATGGGTTTTACATTCTATTATGGGCATTTACAGAGGTTGAATAGCTTTGGATTATTGAGAGTGGGCTACCACTGTACCAGTGTAGTTTGATATGGCAGTGGCATTCTTTATTTTATTCTTTTTCACATTGTGACACCAACAACCCTTATTAACTCTTTCGCCTCCAGGGTTGTTTGAACATTTTGCACCTCTGGTAGCCAGGACAATTTTTGCTGTTTTGTTGTGTGCGAACAAAGCCAAATTTACAATAAAAAAACTATTAAAAAATCATACTAACTACCGGTAATACACAATTTTTCGTTCTTATGTGCAGCCAGTCAGCATGTCCCCCAATGCCCCCTCACCTCCTCCATCCTGGCTGACATATCATCCAGCTAAAGAAGGGTGAACTGCGTTCTCCTGGCATATCTCAGGCTGTGTAACAGCTAGAGATTCAAGCCAGGTCTTGTTTTAACGAAAGGCTCATTTATCATTTTTACATTTTTTTTTTTTTTCCTCCTCACATTCCAAGAGCCATAACTTACATTTTCCGTTCACATAGCCATATGAGGACTTATTTTTTGTGGAAAAAGATGTATTTTTTTTAATTGCACTATTTTATTTACCATGTCTTGTATTGAAAAAGGGGGAAAAAATCTTTGGCGTAAAACTGAAAAAAAAAAACACAGTTCCACCAAGGTTTTTTTGGGGGGTTTTGATATTACGATGTTCACTGTGCACTAAAAATAACATGACATCCTTATTCTGTGGGTTAATATAAAATAAAAACCTTTTGAAAAAAATCATAATTTTGTTTGCATCGCCATCAAACATAAATTTTTGGTATTTCCATCTACAGAGTTGTATGAGTGTTTGTTTTTTTGCGGAGTGAACTGTAGTTTTTATTGGTACCATTTTTGGGGTGTGTACAACTTTTTTATCACTGTTATTCAATTCTTTTTGGGACATGGTAACTAAAAATTGTGATTCCCTATACAGGAAAAATATTTTTATATTTTACTAGTCGAGATATTTTTGGATGCGAAGATACCTATTATGAAACTTTTTTTTTAATTTTTACTTTTAGCTCTCTTAGCGTGCTATGACCTGTGATCTTCTGATCACTTGTCCCATATACCATAATAGAGAACTAATATGGTCTACAACACTTTCATTGCCTGCCTGTGAAGCTGTGCACAGCCTTACAGGCAGCTTAACCTCACACGCCTGGGAACCTTTAGCAGGCCACAGGCTTTCATAGTAACCAGTTGGAGACCTGCAATTTCACTGCGGGGTTTCCAATCGGTAGTCAAAGGGAGACCCCTCCCTCTACCTAAACTTACAGATGCCGCAATCTCTTTTGACTACAACATTTGAGGGGATAAATGACCGGTTTTGCCAATCCATGTATGGAGCGGGCTCAGCGCAGCAGTCAGCTTCATACAAGCCCTTGCTCATAATGCCATACATGTACAGCATTATGCGTTCAGAGATTAAAGCTTTGAAATCAAATTGGGATGCAGCTTTCTCTGTGACCCCTTTCTAGGGGCTTTATCTTGTGATTTATCATGGCTAGCTTTAAAGCAAGACCTGGCTTGAATCTCTAGCTGTTATGCAGCCTGAGATCCAGCTATTAGTAGCAAAGACGTATGAGAGCCATCATTGGCTACAGAATTAAATCAGACCATCCATTATATGACATGTATATGGCAGTTCTCATGTCTGCAGGCTACATCTCTCTTTTTCAGTTGTCTCTGAACTGGTGGGTGGAGACTACCTATAATGATGTCCACCCATAAAGTGCGCATAGAGACAGAAGACTGTTTCCTAGCTTTCTCTCACTAAGGGCTTGTTCACACGGCCGTTATGGCTCCATGGCCGTATTGCGGTCCGTATACGGCGGGACTGCAATACACGGGCCCCGGCCTGTGTGCACTCCGAATCACAGATGCGGACCCATTCACTTGAATGGGTCTGCAATCACGGAGATGCGGAACAGAAGCACGGATCGGAACCCCATGGAAGCACTACAGAGTGCTTCTATGGTGTTTCTGTCCGTGCCTCCACACCTCAGAAAAATTTAATTTGCTCTATTTTCTTGCGGTGAGGACGGATCACGGACCCATTCAAGTTGAATGGGTCTGGATCCGTCTCGGCCACCGCGCAGACTTTGCCCGTGCATTCGGGACCGCATTTTGCGGTCCCCCAATGCACGGAACGGAACCACAACGGCCGTGTGAATAAGCCCTAACTCAGAAGCACCATATAGGAAAGAACTGAAGCATAAGTAGTTTAGATGTGAAAAAAAATCCTTGGATGAGATATAACATTTATAGTTAACTTCTGAATCATGCCTGTCACCTTATGTCTCACTCTGCTGCTCCTCCAGCTCTCCTGTCCATAGCCTTCTATGGGATCATGTAATGTGATACCTTAGTAGCAGACAGCCAGTCTTGATCTCTCAAGACTAATTTATAATAGAATTAAAAGTGAATGTCAGTTTTCAAAAGTGAGGAAAAACTGGAGAACAAAGCATTTTCTTTGATATGATATACTACTTTTATATACACATATAGTACTGAATGCAAAGTTATGTGAAATGACAGTAACCATTTAGGTCTTAGGAGGACAATTTATATTTATTTTACAATAATGATTTCCCTCTGAAACTGTGGCTGATGTGCAAAGCCTAGACATTTTACATCATACTTCATGTATAGGAAATAACAGCATATCATAAAACATATTTTAGCAATGTTCTTTCACTTTAGCTAGAGAACAAAGTAAAATAAAAATTTTATGCTACTGTCTAAAGAGGATTAATTTTTAATTTTGGAATATCAGTTGATCAAATTAATATTCTCTCCTTGTGTTGCTCTACTATGTTACTCTACAATTCTGTAATAAATATTGTACTCTACTCTAAACAGAATTGTGCTTTTTTTTTAACTAGGGTCTAAATAAGCTACAGGGAGATATTAATTAAAACTGGCATTTCTTGTGAGGGAAGGTTCACATTGCCTTTCGTTTTCCGTTCTTTTGATCTTTCAGAAGTAAAGGGGAAAAAAAAAAGCATTGTTTATTTTGAACATTCGTTTTAGCCATTTCCGCCTGAGATCCGTTATTTTCGATGTGAGGAAAAGTCCTCTATGAAGGACCTTTTCCCCATAAAAAATAAGGGATCTAATATTAAACCAATTTGAACCAATTTTTCATATGATGTAGTCGGAAGCAAAATGGAAAAACAATTGGTAAATGCAGTTGTGCCATTGTTTTTATGTATTTTGTATTTACAGTGTTCACTGTGTGGTAAAAATGACGTTACCTTTTTTCTATGGGTCAATATGATTACAGTATCAAATTTTTAAAATTTTCCTTTTAATATCTAATTTTAATTTAATTTTAGTATATTATAATATATCTTTCTTTATGTCACCGTATTCTGACACCCATAACTTTTTTATATTCCATCTACGGAGCCATGTAAGGGGCTTATTTATTTAGAGCAAGCTATAGTTTTTATTGATACTATTTAGGAGTGAGTATGTATGACTTTTTAAACATTAATATGTTTTGGCAAGCTAAGCGATGATTTGGACACTATGATTTTTTACTTTGGCATTCACCATATGGGATAAATTATTTTATATAACTTTTTTATTTTTGGCATTATAATCGGGATAACATACATATACAACTGATGGTTAAGAAATGGTTAAGAGACATATACATTTGCAGGAGGTTCATGTGCCAGAAAATTTAATCTAGGCCTGCAAATAGCTGTCATGGATTTTTGGTGTAATGCCCACCATCTTTGCCTTACCCATTTTTACAAAAGTGCCAAGAATGTAAAAAAGAGAGAAAAGTTGCAATGTTGGTGCCTAATCGGACTTTTGGCAAATGTTGGAAGTTTTCTATGCTAGAAGCCTGGTATAGAAGTCTAATAAATCCCCCCATGTGTCTTTCATTTATTAGACAGTTTTCATGGATATACAGGGGATAATTTATCCCTCCCCTATGACAGTTTTCTGACATGGTTTTGCTACTTTTTTAGTCACAAGTGGCATCTTCATCCCACCCTTGCAAAAAAAAAAAAGGTCATGACGAGGACAGGGTGCGGGCGATACTATTGCCCCCACATATTTATCATTATTTTCACCAAAATCTGGTGTACATAATGAGTGCAAGCTACACTAGCTAGAAATAGAATGCAGTGTGGTGCACAGGCTGCTGGAGGAGGCATTTAATTTATGATGAGACTCGTGACATAAATGAAATGCCTTCTACGGCAGCGCCACTAAAACTATGGCAGAATTGCAGGTTTTTTTTTCTTATTTCACCCCATTTAGAATTTTTTTCTTAGATTCCCACTACATTGTATGCAATATTAAATGGTGCCATTAGAAAGTGCAACTTGTTCCACTAAAAAACAGAAAAAGAAAAAGTTGTAGCTCCAGGAAGTGAAAAATAAAGATTTAAAAATTGAAAATTGCCTGGTCGGGAAGGAGTTAAAGAGCCCATAGCCAGGGTTTTCTTAAAGCCTGCAATGAGTAAATATGCCTCTCTTTGTGTACCTAGCAATCTTTGGTTATCTACAGGTAAATGGTGAAAATAACCCCTATAGTTGTTAAATCTCAAGGTGGAATCCTTCATGAACAGTGCTTCTAATGTACCAAAGAAGCTAATTAATAGGGAACCAACTATCTAGGAGGTTTGAAACAGTAATCAGCACCAGTGTTTACAACTTCACAGGTTAAAGTCAGCCTTAAAGGATATGTACACCCTTGGGAGCAATTTTATTATTGCATTGTACTCATTTTGAGCTAAAAAAGATTTTTAAAATTGGTCTTTATTACAAATATAGAGCCCTTTTTTCTGTACAGGGCTGAGATGCTCTAATAGAGGGATCTGAATTTTCTCTCTGCTCTGTCAGCCAGCTAATATGACAGACTCCTTATCTCTGCTCTCTGACACTATAAACACTCATTATAGCTTAGTTCTTATCTTACTGATAAAAATGTGGCTTAGGCCCCCTGCACACGAACGTGTGCACCCCGTGGTCGTGCTGCGGCCCGCAAAATGCGGGCCGCAATGCACGAACGCAGTCCGTGGGGCAGCCGCAGCGGATTGCGGACCCATTCACTTTAATAGGTCCGCGATCCGGCCGTTCCACAAAAAGATAGGACATGTTCTATCTTTTTGCGGAACGGAAGTACGGGACGAAACCCCACGGAAGCACTCCGTAGTGCTTCTGTAGGGTTCCATTCCGTGCTTCCGTTCTGCACCATTCCGCATCTCCGGATTTGCGGACCCATTCAAGTGAATGGGTCCGCATCCGGGATGCGGAATGCCCACGGAACGGCACCTGTGTATTGCGGATCCGCAAATACGGTCCGCAATACGGCAACGGGAAGCACACGTTCGTGTGCAGGGGGCCTTAAATAAGTGTTTATGACCTCTTAGTAGTTTAGAGATAACGGTTATTAGATGACACAAAGTGAAAGTAAAAAAGTACATTCATACAGTTAGACAGTTAACCCTTTGTGACAGAACCGCTTAATATTTTTAATAAAGACCAATTGAAAAAATTATTTTTAGCCAAAAATGAGTAAAATTGAATCATAATTTTCTTTTTTTTACCACCGAAGGTGTACATAGCCTTTAAAGTGAGCCTATCAATCAATACAGTTTCCCTTTAGCTTAGACATGATGCAAATACATAAGGCCTCTATCATGAGTAAACATGTCAGAATCTGTTCAGTGAAAAATTGATGATGTTGCATGCAATTTGAAACGGTTTTGTCTGCAATTGGATTCAGTGTTTCTGGTGTTTTTTTTCTGTCTGGATTGCATCCAATAGCTATCTGTTTCTCAAGCTCATGTAAAAACTGAAGAATAACTCACATCTCCTTGCATCCGTCAATAAAAAATGGACCACATATGGCCCGTTGACTAAAATGAACCAGGCCTGCGTGAGAAATGAATGAAGATAGCTATGATTTTTCCTGAACAGGCAGTGAAAAACAATGTTTATGTGCTCATTGAAATAAATGGGTCAGTGCTCAGGCCAGATGCTGTGCCTTGTAAAAACGGACTACATCCAGACAGAAATATCTCTGTGTGAAATTAGCATGAAGTTTTACCTTCCTTTCATCTAAGGCTACTTTCACACTAGCGTTCGGGTGTCCGCTTGTGAGCTCCGTTTGAAGGGGCTCACAAGCGGCCCCGAACGCATCCGTCCAGCCCTAATGCATTCTGAGTGGACGCGGATCCGCTCAGAATGCATCAGTCTGGCAGCGTTCAGCCTCCGCTCCGCTCAGCAAGCGGACACCTGAACGCTGCTTGCAGCGTTCGGGTGTCCGCCTGGCCGTGCGGAGGCAAGCGGATCCGTCCAGACTTACAATGTAAGTCAATGGGAACGGATCCGTTTGAAGATGACACAATATGGCTCAATCTTCAAACGGATCCGTCCCCCATTGACTTTCAATGTAAAGTCTGGACGGATCCGTTCAGGCTACTTTCACACTTAGAATTTTTTTCAAACTATAATGCAGACGGATCCGTTCTGAACGGATACAAACGTCTGCATTATAGGAGCGGATCCGTCTGAGCAGACATCAGACGGACCCGCTCTAAACGGTAGTGTGAAAGTAGCCTAAGGGGTTAGGGATCATACACATATCCTTATCTGTTTATACAGTTGCAAACAAAAGATCAGCAAAAAAGGGACAGCATACGGATGGTTTCTGTGATTTTTTTTTTTAACTGCCCCCTAGATTATGATGGGTGAGACTGACAGGGATAGGACCTACCCCGAGTTTTATGGATCAGACACATGTATCCATAAATAAAACATATATGTGTATGTCCCCATGGAAATTAATGAGTCAGTTTTTATTTTTAAATAGTGACGACTATGGACATGGCAATGTTTTTTTTATATTTATTTAAAACATTGGGAAAGGGGGGTGATTGGAACTTTCATCCCAACCTCTGCCCACTCCTTCCTCTGCCAGCCTCCTGTACTATAGCATGTGGTACATGGCAGCTTCCGCTCTCTGCCTCTGCTGCTCCATGTACTACTGCTTATTATGGCACGCATACGCACACACCCAATGCCAACCCAGGACCATCCTGGCATCATATGTGTGTATATGTAACTTAAGAGTTCCATAATAAGCACTAGTAGATGGCAGAACAGAGAGCACAGAGAGGAGGCTGCCATGTAGCACATGCTATAGTACAAGATCCTGGCAGAGAAAGGAGTGGGCACAGGTTGCAATCTGGCAGCTGCCTGCTGAAGGCTTCAGTAGGCAGATGCCAGGTGGCCATCCCAGCCTCTGCTAGTCTCCTGTACTACAACAAAATGCATGCATTTTATTATATAAGAGGCTGGTAAGACTGGGATGGAAGCCTGTGGCAGCTACATGCGGCAGCTTGCCCAGGCTGTACACTCAGAACTTTGCCTACCGCTGTACCTGGCCTTTCCTCCTCTCAAGGGTGAACCACTCTGACTCTGCCTTGCCCCCTCTCCTTTCTCATACCCAGAGAGGCCCCAGAACCACTGTTCACTAGTGCAGCAACAAACAAGGCAAGAAGGGGTGGGGGGGGGGGGGCAGGAGTGCTGCTCACTCCCTCTGTGGTGTTCCTGATACTGTGTCCTGGTGTCCAAGTCTCAGCATCTGCACGCTCCAACAGCACTATGGGACTGGTACCATCCAGATTTGCACAAGCAAGAGGTCTGGACAAATTAACCCAGTGAGGGCTTCTTTCAGCATCCCTTCAGCACATGTTTTAGTGGTGGGGGTGTTTGTTATGCTGCTCGCATGCTGCTAGATATATAGCATTTTATGACAAATATAAATCTCAAAGCAGAATCCTTAATAAACATAAATTAATCAAATCGATTCTAAACAAATCTAATTTGTTGTGATTTCCAAAAACTTCAGTTCATCTCCCACAAATTGTTTACAATTGTTGTTTTGTCTTCATACACGTTCACAAAGTGTGCAGTCTGACATTCAGCATAAACCATTCCTGTCTTCCAAATAAGAGGACTGTTCTTTGTAGTCTAACTTGTTTATTGGTAAAACAGGAGTATTTGAGATTGGTAAAACTATAAGAATACAAATAACATGAATAAGTATATAGCATAGCAAATACTGTAACATTTGCATAACACTGAAACACATGATAAAATGGCTGCCTAAGATAAGATTACATGGCTAGCTAAGAAGGAGATATGCAGGATAACAGCTCTGTACTGTGTCCTAGAGACTTCTCTTTCTCAGGATGCTTTGCCCTTCCCCAATGCTTTGCACCACCCACAATACAGCAGCCTTTGAAACATATAAAACAAGGTACAATACAATTTAACATCGCTAGATGGTGCTATTACCACATTAATCACTATTGAAATAGCAAACTAAAACAGACATAAAATAGAATTCAATTCAAACTCTGCTGGGCAGAACAATGGTGCCTGCCATTTTACATGTCAGAATACAGAGAAGATGAAAAGATGAAGAAGGATCACATGACCCTGTCCAATTTGGCTTGCCCATAATGCCTTGTAGTAATCCTCAGTCAATCATGAAGGACTAAAGCTGTCAGTGAACATGTAATAGGCATTATATTGTCACGGGCTTATATATTGGATGGGATAGAATGTTAGTTAGAGGGATCTTAAAACACAGAATACAGTTACGTATTGATAACGCGGAGAGAAACGTGCGTCGGGGTGCACTCTTTGCCGGTCCAGGATTTGATCCCTATTGTGATCCCACTCAACTTTAGGTAATATGCTTTAGTCTGCTTGTTGACTTTGGCTTTATTGCTACTATTGTTGTCCTTTATACTGCCTATGGGCTTCTTTTGAGGTGCTTTACATGTGGCCCTCATATTGGCTCATATCTGTGCAGTTTTCATATGTTTAGTGGGGGGGGGGGTTTACAATTTATTGGGGGTTGTTCCAATATTGCTTGCATTTTGCGGCATTTATGTCATTTTTGGAGTTTCCCCTTTATTTGGATCAGTTATACTCTGTGTCCGGAAAATGAGCTGCTTGTCGCAGCGCTAGTCTGCATTGCTGCTGCTAACATTATTTCTTTATGTAATATTTATTACTTATAAGATAATCACAAATTTTATTATGTGTGTCCCTTTGTTTAACCACCTCCGGACCGCCTAACGCAGGATCGCGTTCCGGAGGTGGCAGCCCTGCGCAGAGTCACGCATATATGCGTCATCTCGCGATGGGCGAGATTTCCTGTGAACGCGCGCACACAGGCGCGCGCGCTCACAGGAACGGAAGGTAAGAGAGTTGATCTCCAGCCTGCCAGCGGCGATCGTTCGCTGGCAGGCTGGAGATGTGTTTTTTTTAACCCCTAACAGGTATATTAGACGCTGTTTTGATAACAGCGTCTAATATACCTGCTACCTGGTCCTCTGGTGGTCCCCTTTGTTTGGATCGACCACCAGAGGACACAGGTAGCTCAGTAAAGTCCCACCAAGCACCACTACACTACACTACACCCCCCCCCGTCACTTATTAACCCCTTATTAGCCCCTGATCACCCCTGATCACCCCATATAGACTCCCTGATCACCCCCCTGTCATTGATCACCCCCCTGTCATTGATTACCCCCCTGTAAAGCTCCATTCAGATGTCCGCATGATTTTTACGGATCCACTGATAGATGGATCGGATCCGCAAAACGCATCCGGACGTCTGAATGAAGCCTTACAGGGGCGTGATCAATGACTGTGGTTATCACCCCATATAGACTCCCTGATCACCCCCCCTGTCATTGATTACACCCCTGTCATTGATCAACCCCCTGTAAAGCTCCATTCAGATGTCCGCATGATTTTTACGGATGCACTGATAGATGGATCCGATCCGCAAAACGCATCCGGACGTCTGAATGAAGCCTTACAGGGGCGTGATCAATGACTGTGGTGATCACCCCATATAGACTCCCTGATCACCCCCCTGTAAAGCTCCATTCAGATGTCCGCATGATTTTTACGGATGCACTGATAGATGGATCCGATCCGCAAAACGCATCCGGACGTCTGAATGAAGCCTTACAGGGGCGTGATCAATGACTGTGGTGATCACCCCATATAGACTCCCTGATCACCCCCCTGTCATTGATCACCCCCCTGTAAAGCTCCATTCAGATGTCCGCATGATTTTTACGGATGCACTGATAGATGGATCCGATCCGCAAAACGCATCCGGACGTCTGAATGAAGCCTTACAGGGGCATGATCAATGACTGTGGTGATCACCCCATATAGACTCCCTGATCACCCCCCTGTCATTGATCACCCCCCTGTAAAGCTCCATTCAGATGTCCGCATGATTTTTACGGATCCACTGATAGATGGATCGGATCCGCAAAACGCATCCGGACGTCTGAATGAAGCCTTACAGGGGAGTGATCAATGACTGTGGTGATCACCCCATATAGACTCCCTGATCACCCCCCTGTCATTGATTACCCCCCTGTAAAGCTCCATTCAGATGTCCGCATGATTTTTACGGATGCACTGATAGATGGATCGGATCCGCAAAACGCATCCGGACGTCTGAATGAAGCCTTACAGGGGCGTGATCAATGACTGTGGTGATCACCCCATATAGACTCCCTGATCACCCCCCTGTCATTGATCAACCCCCCTGTCATTGATCACCCCCCCTGTCATTGATCACCCCCCTGTCATTGATCACCCCCCTGTCATTGATCACCCCTCTGTAAGGCTCCATTCAGATATTTTTTTGGCCCAAGTTAGCAGAATTTTTTTTTTTTTTCTTACAAAGTCTCATATTCCACTAACTTGTGTCAAAAAATAAAATCTCACATGAACTCACCATACCCCTCACGGAATCCAAATGCGTAAAATTTTTTAGACATTTATATTCCAGACTTCTTCTCACGCTTTAGGGCCCCTAGAATGCCAGGGCAGTATAAATACCCCACATGTGACCCCATTTCGGAAAGAAGACACCCCCAGGTATTCCGTGAGGGGCATATTGAGTCCATGAAAGATTGAAATTTTTGTCCCAAGTTAGCGGAACGGGAGACTTTGTGAGAAAAAAATTAAAAATATCAATTTCCGCTAACTTGTGCCAAAAAAAAAAAATTTCTATGAACTCGCCATGCCCCTCATTGAATACCTTGGGGTGTCTTCTTTCCAAAATGGGGTCACATGTGGGGTATTTATACTGCTCTGGCATTCTAGGGGCCCCAAAGCGTGAGAAGAAGTCTGGTATCCAAATGTCTAAAAATGCCCTCCTAAAAGGAATTTGGGCACCTTTGCGCATCTAGGCTGCAAAAAAGTGTCACACATCTGGTATCGCCGTACTCAGGAGAAGTTGGGGAATGTGTTTTGGGGTGTCATTTTACATATACCCATGCTGGGTGAGAGAAATATCTTGGTCAAATGCCAACTTTGTATAAAAAAATGGGAAAAGTTGTCTTTTGCCAAGATATTTCTCTCACCCAGCATGGGTATATGTAAAATGACACCCCAAAACACATTCCCCAACTTCTCCTGAATACGGCGATACCACATGTGTGACACTTTTTTGCAGCCTAGGTGGGCAAAGGGGCCCATATTCCAAAGAGCACCTTTAGGATTTCACAGGTCATTTACCTACTTACCACACATTAGGGCCCCTGGAAAATGCCAGGGCAGTATAACTACCCCACAAGTGACCCCATTTTGGAAAGAAGACACCCCAAGGTATTCCGTGAGGGGCATGGCGAGTTCCTAGAATTTTTTTTTTTTTGTCACAAGTTAGTGGAAAATGATGATTTTTTTTTTTTTTTTTTTTCATACAAAGTCTCATATTCCACTAACTTGTGACAAAAAATAAAAAGTTCCATGAACTCACTATGCCCATCAGCGAATACCTTGGGGTCTCTTCTTTCCAAAATGGGGTCACTTGTGGGGTAGTTATACTGCCCTGGCATTCTAGGGGCCCAAATGTGTGGTAAGGAGTTTGAAATCAAATTCTGTAAAAAATGACCTGTGAAATCCGAAAGGTGCTCTTTTGAATATGGGCCCCTTTGCCCACCTAGGCTGCAAAAAAGTGTCACACATCTGGTATCTCCGTAATCGGGAGAAGTTGGGGAATGTGTTTTGGGGTGTCATTTTACATATACCCATGCTGGGTGAGAGAAATATCTTGGCAAAAGACAACTTTTCCCATTTTTTTATACAAAGTTGGCATTTGACCAAGATATTTATCTCACCCAGCATGGGTATATGTAAAAAGACACCCCAAAACACATTCCTCAACTTCTCCTGAATACAGAGATACCAGATGTGTGACACTTTTTTGCAGCCTAGGTGGGCAAAGGGGCCCACATTCCAAAGAGCACCTTTCGGATTTCACAGGTCATTTACCTACTTACCACACATTTGGGCCCCTAGAATGCCAGGGCAGTATAACTACCCCACAAGTGACCCCATTTTGGAAAGAAGAGACCCCAAGGTATTCGCTGATGGGCATAGTGAGTTCATGGAAGTTTTTATTTTTTGTCACAAGTTTGTGGAATATGAGACTTTGTATGAAAAAAAAAAATAAAAAAAAAAATCATCATTTTCCACTAACTTGTGACAAAAAATAAAAAATTCTAGGAACTCGCCATGCCCCTCACGGAATACCTTGGGGTGTCTTCTTTCCAAAATGGGGTCACTTGTGGGGTAGTTATACTGCCCTGGTATTCTAGGGGCCCAAATGTGTGGTAAGGAGTTTGAAATCAAATTCAGGAAAAAATGAGGAGTGAAATCCGAAAGGTGCTCTTTGGAATATGGGCCCCTTTGCCCACCTAGGCTGCAAAAAAGTGTCACACATCTGGTATCCCCGTACTCAGGAGAAGTTGAGGAATGTGTTTTGGGGTGTCTTTTTACATATACCCATGCTGGGTGAGATAAATATCTTGGTCAAATGACAACTTTGTATAAAAAAATGGGAAAAGTTGTCTTTTGCCAAGATATTTCTCTCACCCAGCATGGGTATATATAAAATGACACCCCAAAACACATTCCCCACCTTCTCCTGAGTACGGAGATACCAGATGTGTGACACTTTTTTGCAGCCTAGGTGGGCAAAGGGGCCCATATTCCAAAGAGCACCTTTCGGATTTCACTGGTCATTTTTTACAGAATTTGATTTCAAACTCCTTACCACACATTTGGGCCCCTAGAATGCCAGGGCAGTATAACTTCCCCACAAGTGACCCCATTTTGGAAAGAAGAGACCCCAAGGTATTCGCTGATGGGCATAGTGAGTTCATAGAACTTTTTATTTTTTGTCACAAGTTAGTGGAATATGAGACTTTGTAAGAAAAAAAAAAAAAAAAAAAAATCATAATTTTCCGCTAACTTGTGACAAAAAATAAAAAGTTCTATGAACTCACTATGCCCATCAGTGAATACCTTAGTGTGTGTACTTTCAGAAATGGGGTCATTTGTGGGGTGTTTGTACTGTCTGGGCATTATAGAACCTCAGGAAACATGACAGGTGCTCAGAAAGTCAGAGCTGCTTCAAAAAGCGGAAATTCACATTTTTGTACCATAGTTTGTAAACGCTATAACTTTTACCCAAACCATTTTTTTTTTACCCAAACATTTTTTTTTTATCAAAGACATGTAGAACTATAAATTTAGAGCAAAATTTCTATATGGATGTCGTTTTTTTTGCAAAATTTTACAACTGAAAGTGAAAAATGTCATTTTTTTGCAAAAAAATCGTTAAATTTCGATTAATAACAAAAAAAGTAAAAATGTCAGCAGCAATGAAATACCACCAAATGAAAGCTCTATTAGTGAGAAGAAAAGGAGGTAAAATTCATTTGGGTGGTAAGTTGCATGACCGAGCAATAAATGGTGAAAGTAGTGTAGGTCAGAAGTGTAAAAAGTGGCCTGGTCTTTCAGGGTGTTTAAGCACTGGGGGCTGAGGTGGTTAATTTGGTATAGTTACAGAATACAGTTAGTTTAGTGTCAAAGAAGTTTTTTTACAGGAGGATAAAAAACAATAGTTTGATTTATAATTATTTCTCAGAGTGATTAATTTTAGAGATAGGAGTTAGTATGTCATATTTTGTAACTTATTCAGGCTGCCTCATGGAGGCTGGTAGTGGAAGCCATTTTGGACTGCTTGTGCTACCCATAGCCATAAATGTTATCACGTTGACATTACTATTGTTGTCTTGGTGTTATAGAGCTTGAAAGGGATTGGACACAGTCCTAGGAGACCTCAGAGTGTCATACAAGACTTTTCAGTCTTGAGTCAATAGAATCAAACTCAAAATGAATTTCAGGAAATTCATTCATCTTTACTGATTGACATAAATAGATCAAGGTAATGTAATTAATAAAATCATTCTGATTCCTCTAATCTCCAAGTAGTTTTTAAATGCTACTTTTGTTTCTATTTAAATTCGTAATACTGTGTGCAGCTAATCATTCATGCTATGCATAAAATCAAGATAAAATCACTGATGCATTGTATGCTTTGAGATGGCTTATTTGAATAAGGCTAGTTTTTATTTACTCACTGGATTTTATATCTATTGTGGATTTTCATAGCATTTAATGTACTGTATTTAAAAATTATTGAAAGTTGGTCTCTATACACAATGTTGCCTCCAACAATTCTTTCTTATCTATTTATTACTTCCATTTTAGAGAAAATGTTAACAGAGTATCCTGTTTTATTTCAGCATACAGAAGCATTACTATATATATATAGATCCATAGAAAAGGTCAGGCAGCACTCCTTTTCGCATATAATTGTAGCTGTAAGGTGCCCGCGGTGGTCCCTCGATACAGGACGGGTAAACAGCAAAGAAAATCCACAGCACTCCTTGAAGTAAAAAATGTGCAGTTTATTCACACATGTCGAAAATTGACAACGTTTCGGTTCTCTCACAGAACCTTTCTCAAGTCACCTGACTTGAGAAAGGTTCTGTGAGAGAACCGAAACGTTGTAAATTTTCGACATGTGTGAATAAACTGCACATTTTTTACTTCAAGGAGTGCTGCGGATTTTCTTTGCTGTTTCTTTGCTCTATATATATATATATATATATATAATATTATTATTATTATTAATGTATATTCGTTCCCCTTAATAAAATTTTATATCTTGAGACATGAAGATCATTAGATAGTCAGTGGTCATATTGAATATATTATTTTCAGCATGGGGTATGAAATTGTGACACCTATTACCAAATAGCAGGGATCACATTACAGATTAGGAACATCAGGATTCATCATAATGTAGATCAACTGTCACAGTGCAGTTCGCTGTGTCATTTGTTGCCGTGCAGGCTGGCTGCAGGCGGACAGCTATCTCTGTTGCTGTGTTGGCTGGCTGAGATATTAGGCACAAGCGTTTCCCATGCATGCTGGTTGCTTGTGGTGCTTGTTGGCTGCAGTTTTCTGTGCCTAGTGTGAACTGTGTTCCGTATGCTCTGTGTTCATGTAGGGGTAATGTTTCCCTTATCTGTGTGCTTGATTACCAGGTGGTCAGGTGCTCACATTACCAATTATTTAGACCTGTGAGCTCTGTGCCTGGGCAGTCTGTCTTCATCTTGGCTGTGTGCAGGGTGTATGCTCCTGACCTGGGTGGTCGCCTGGTAATTCATTGATGTCCCCATGTCTCTATGTCTGGCCTTGTCTAACTGGGAATGCCATGCATCCGTTCCACATTGGTTCCGGTGTCTTGTTCATGCAGCTCTGTCTGTGACCACCATCCATTCCGCATGGGGTCCAGGCATCTTCCCGTCTCATGTCTGAGCAGGTCTGCCTGTGACCACAATGCATCCGTTCCGCATGGGGTCCAGGCATCTGTCTTTGTCTGTGCTCACCTTATGTCCTGTATTCTGTTCAGTATGTAGTTTATGTCTGAATGTGTCCTATATTTCTGGTTGTTTGGATTGCAGTTCCTGTTCTGTTATTGTGCCTGGACTGCTGGTGTTATGCACCAGCGTCCGTTATATTGTAGGTTTTGGTCAAGCGCACTAGGACCATCCCAGGAGGTAGCAACCTGGTGAACCCTCATGAAAGTCTATCCCTACCATGGAGGCTTCACATAGACAACGCCTTTAGGGTTTGGTCCCAAGTCAAAATGGTGCCCTTGGTCCAGTGGTGATCCTTCTGCTACTGTTTACCTTGCCTGTTTGTCCAAGATTATGTCTTTAATTTTTGGCCATGTTTAATAAAGTCTTGTTTTGTCTTCTCTGATCAGAAGAGGGGTTCTATGGGTTCTGTTGACCCCTATAACTTGACATCAACATAGAAGATATTCCAATAACATTTTTCATTTCTGCAAACAGTGTCCTATAGTAATATGTTTTGTATAATAAACATACTTATTAAGATAATACTTTTTTTTTTTTACATTAGTAGTATTACAGACAGAATCAATTTACATTTCAGCAACCTACAAGCACAGAATGTTTAGATCCTTTGGGCTTATGTCATAGAGCCTGCACATCTATGAGTGGAGCAATACAGGCTTTAGGGAGCTTTGCATATATGGACATATCCACCCCCCCCCCCCACTTGACTTTCTAATGGAGTTTGAAAGAACGTTTGGTGTATATATGTTAAAAGGTTATACTTTATTTAATTTCTCATTAAGAACAATGTGAAAAAGAAAAGGAGTAACTCTCTATGGTCAAAGTGAACTTAGCCCTTGCGAGGCCAAGGAGGTGTAAGTCTGGTATCAGACATATAGCAGAGGGTCATCAAACGCACTGACCTCCTCAGTAATGGTATAAAACCCCAGGGTTTCATACAGAATAAACTCGTGGGGTACCGGTGAGGTATGAGCCTGACCCAAAATATCAAGCTGGTTGTCCACACAGATACCAACCTCCTAAACAATCTTACATGGCTCCAAGGGTGTAAGTATCTAAAAATGATTGAACATCATCCAACCCATAGACTTGTGGTATGATGTATCAATCAAGAAACGCACTGAAGTGTAGCAGGATAGGGGCTAATTGTGTGGGCAGTGAATAGTTTTCATGCCTATTAACTGTAATGAAGCCATGTGCATGAGCCCTTAGACTTCAGCTATCAAGTTGGTCACCTCCGTTTTTTTAATTTAAAAAAAATCATAAGTCGTAGAAATTCAGTAAGTAAAGTGTCAACGTGAGAAATAGTCCTGTTTTCTTTACAGTGTTGGCCAAGGGTACATCGGACCCACCACATGAAATAATTTCAAGGGTTCACCTACCATCTGTACCATAGATATACTACAGTAACATGTCATGTCCACTGTACAGTGTGAGTTGTATACTTCCAGTGCCTGATTCCTTTGCTGGTGCTTGTCAAAACAGATAATTGGCATTGGTGTCAAGTATCAGACCTATCCTAAAGATAGTTCATCAATAAGCAAGTCCTGTAAGATTTGCTAAAACCTTCGTTATAATACTGTACAGAGTTTCCTCTCCGTACAGTATTAGAATGTATTGGCTAGAAGTTCATTCGCTCATCCCTAGTTATGACCAGTTGTCAATTTATTTCTAGATTGCTAAGAATAGTTTTTTTTTTAATTGGTGGCATTTCATTTAAGTATCAGTAAAATCATTGTCTACTTTTAAGACATATTGCTTTGAGTGATGTGGTATTGCCTTTTTATTTCATGTAAGTATTCACTAAAACTGTTAAGTCAGAAGAGATGACAGAACCTTTATAAAACAGAGAAAGGTGATTCAAATACAGTAATGGAGAAGTCCTACAAAATCTGCACTCACATTTAGTGATCATGTTATCGTACTAGTGGAAAATAAAATAAGTTTTTATTCCAGTGAAAGATTCAGGATTAGAGATGAACAAATTTCCTGAAATTTGTTTCATGTCCGATTCGATTGAATCGTCCATCAAACTTGATTCAGTCTAAATACATATGTCTGAAACCAAAGTGCCCCATTTGTCCTGAAAAGTCATGTATGACACTCTGAGGTCTCCTAGGACTGTGTCCGACCCCTTTCAAGCTCTTTAAAGCCAAGACGTCATAAGTAATGTGTCATATATGGCTATGGGTAATGGGTAAACACATAATGTCAGGTGGTAACAGCCTGTTTAAATACACATTGTACTGTCAGATTTTTTATTATTAAGAAGTGGTCCAAAAATGGTTACATTTTGGTGGCAGATGCTTGCTGGTGCTTGCAAGCACACAGTCATATAAAAATAAATAAAAAATATACAGGTGAAACTCGAAAAATTAGAATACGTGCAAAAGTCCATTTATTTCAGTAATGCAAATTAAAAGGTATTGCATTAATGCAGGTTAAAATTAGAATTTTGTGAAAAGGTTCAATATTCTAGGCTCAAAGTGTCACACTCTAGTCAGCTAATTAATCCATACCCCCTGAGCAAAGGGTACCTGAGATTGTGACTTTGGGGTTTTGTAAGCTGTTAGCCATAATCATCCAAATTATAACAAATAAAGGCTTGAAATATCTTGCTTTGCCTGTAATGAGTCTATCTCATATATTAGTTTCACCTTTTAACCCTTTCACTACTGCAATCTGTATATATACGTGATAGCTGCACATACCCCGTGCAGCTATCACGAGTATAGACGTCAAGCCAGCTCTTTAATCCAAGCGCTGCAAAACGCTTGGATTAAAGCTTCTGCCCCTGTCCTGCTGCTGTCACGGACAGCATACAGTCTAGTAATGCAGCAAGGGGCCAATCAGAGTGGCCCCTTGCCGGCAATCGATCCGATTAGTTAGTCTGTGCAGACTAACCAATCGGATCGCGGCAGTGTTAAAATGCCCGTTTCAGGCTCTGATCTGCGCTCTGCAGATCAGAGCCTGAAAGTCGATAGTGTTCCTCATGCCCCCCCATCTGAGCCGCTCTAAGTACATGGTGCCCCTCTGTGTGCGCCCCCCCCCCCCCGGATCTGTGCCCCGCCGATCTGTGCCGATCTCCTTCCTGCTCCTCTATCTCCTTCCTGGCATGCGATCCGCCCCCTGCATGAATTTTCTAGCCGCCCCTCCTGCGGCTGCCCCATTGTAGTCTGTACCCCCCGACCCCCCCATCCCTTCCAGCGCTGCCCCCGATTCCCCATTCTGTGTGTGATGGCGGCGGCTCCATTCCTGAGCCGCCGCCATCAGCAGAGAGTGTCAGCTCTATGCTGACACTCTCCTGTAACCCTATAGATGCTGCGGTTGCGGCATCCATGGGGTTAACAGAGGGAGGGAGCTCCCTCTCTCCACCATCGGGGCTGCAGCGCTGTGATTGCAGCACCCGATGGTTGCCATGGCAAAGGCGTCCAGTGCTGCCACCTACAGGCAATCTGGAAGTATTATACTTTGCAATGCAAGAGCATTGCAAAGTATAGTACAACTATCAGCCCCACTGGATCTTCAAGATCCAAGAGGGAACTGATAAATAAGTGAAAATAATAAAAGTAAAAATAAATCAATAAATAAATAAAAATGTAAATAAAAAAAGACATTGCCTTTTCCTATAAAAAAATAAAAAAATAAAATAAAATACACATATTAGGTGTCACCGCGTCCGTAACGACCGTCTCTATAAATATATCACATGATGGACCCCGTCCGATAAACACCATAAAAATAAAATAAAAAAAACAGTGCCAAAAAAGCTATTTTTGTCACCTTACATCACAAAAAATGCAACAGCAAGCGATCAAAAAGGCTTATGACCCCCAAAATAGTACCAATCAAACCGTCACCTCGTCCCGCAAAAAATGATACCCTATTTAAGACAATTGCCCAAAAAATAAAAAAGCTATGGCTCTCAGACTATAGAGACACTAAAACATCATTTTTTGGGTTTCAGAAATGCCATTATTGTGTAAAACTTAAATAAATAAGAAAAAGTATACATATTAGGTATTGCCACGTCCGTAACGATCTTCTCTATAAAACTATCACATGACCTAACTCCTCAGATGAACGCTGTAAAAATAAATAAATGAAAACTGTTCCAAAACAGCCAATTTTTGGGTCACCTTGCCCCATAAAGTGTAATAATGAATGATCAAAAAATCCTATGTACCCAAAAATGGTACCAATAAAAACCTCAACACTTTCTGCAAAAAACGAGCCCCTGCACAAGACGATCGGCAGAAAAATAAAAAACATATGGCGTTCAGAAAACCAATCCAGCACAATCTACCTTCCAAAAACCGTACGGCATTCCTTTCCTTCTGCGCCCTGCCGTGTGCCCGTACAGCAGTTTACGACCACATGTGGGGTGTTTCTGTAAACCGCGGAATCAGGGTAATAAATATTGAGTTTTGTTTGGAAAATCTGCCAAAAAAGTGACATTTTTTAATTTCATCTCCATTTTCCTTTAATTCTTGTGGAACGCCTAAAGGGTTAACAAAGTTTGTAAAATCAGTTTTGAGTAACTTGAGGGGTGTAGTTTCTATAATGGGGTCATTTATGGGGGTTTCCACTATGTAAGCCCCACAAAGGGACTTCAGATCTGAACTGGTCCTTAAAAAGCGGGTTTTGGAAATTTTCTTAAAAATTGTAAGAATTGCTTCTAAACTTCTAAGCCTTCTAACGTCCTAAAAAAATTAAATGACATTTCTAAAATGATGCCAACATAAAGTAGACATATGGGGAATGTTAACTAATAAATTTTTTATTAGGTATCACTTTCTGTTTAAGAAGCAGAGAAATTGAAATTTGGAAAATTGTGAATTTTTCAAAATTTTGGGTAAATTTGGGATTTTTTCATAAATAAAGGTGAAATATATTGACTCAAATATATGACTATCATGAAGTACAATGTGTCACGAGAAAACAATCTCAGAATGGCGTGGATAAGTAAAAGTGTTCCAAAGCTATTACCACATAAAGTGACACATGTCAGATTTGTTAATTTTGACCTGGACACTGGGGCATCAATGACCCTTGGTCATGAAAGGGTTAAGTTGCATTACTGAAATAAATGAACTTTGCACAATATTCAAATTTTGTATGGTAAAGTAATGTGGGGTGTAAATCCAGATTGCTCAGCTAAGTGAGATACAGTAAAAGAAATCAGATTGCTGGAGCTGTTTTAATCAGACTTTGTTTATGGGCTTTTTTTATATTTTGAATGGTAGGGAGATTTCGTAGAGGGACCTACCATTCCACCCTCTCCCTCCAGTATGGCATTCTGCCCTAGCCTGAGATAAACCCAAATGTAACTGCTTTGCTTATTGCTGGTGTGATAAAGGCAAAGCTGAGAGCTTCAGTCAGTCAGTGTCTGGAAGCTGCAAGTTGACTGCTGTGTAAAGCCTGATCTACAAAGTTAGGGCTTATGCACATGAACGTATTTTCTTTCCGTGTCCATTCTGGGGTTTTTGCGGACCGTATGCGGAACCATTCATCTCAATGGTAGAAATGGCTGCAGCTCTCACCTCTGACTTTAATCCACGAAGCACGGAAAAAAGGCCAGAACTGGGCCTAATAGAATATAGAAACATAGAATGTGTCGGCAGATAAGAACCATTTGGCCCATCTAGTCTGCCCAATATACTGAATACTATGAATAGCCCCTGGCCCAATCTTATATGAAGGATGGCCTTATGCCTATCCATGGGATTTTAGATGTTCCACAATCCTCTCCTTAAGTATGGTTTCCATTAATTTCCCCACTATTGATGTCAGGCTTACTGGCCTATAGTTGCCCGATTCTCCCCTACTACCTTTCTTGTGAATGGGCACAACATTTGCTCATTTCCAATCTTCTGGGACGACTCCTGTTGCCATTGATTGGTTAAATAAATCTGTTAATGGTTTTGCTAGTTCACCGCTGAGCTCTTTTAATAGCTTTGGGTGTATCCCATCAGGCCCCTGTGACTTATTTGTATTCATTTTAGACAGCTGACTTAGAACCTCTTCCTCTGTAAAGACACATGCATCAAAAGATTTATTAGTCTTATTTCCTAACTGAGGTCCTTTTCCTTCATTTTCCTTTGTAAAAACTGAACAGAAGTATTCATTGAGGCAGTCAGCTAGTTCTTTATCTTCTTCCATATGCCTTCCTTCTTTTGTTTTTAATTTGGTAATTCCTTGTTTTAGTTTTCTTTTTTCATTTAAGTATCTGAAGAATGCC
Organism: Bufo bufo; assembly: GCF_905171765.1. Taxonomy (NCBI): domain Eukaryota; kingdom Metazoa; phylum Chordata; class Amphibia; order Anura; family Bufonidae; genus Bufo; species Bufo bufo. The sequence continues at coordinate 498,067,501 of NC_053392.1, forward strand.
TTATCGCCTTTTTTCCCTGACTGAGCTCATTTCTCTTCTGCCTGTGCTTTAGAAGCTCTTATAACTTGTATGGCTTCTCTCTGCCTAATCTTATAAATTTGCCTGTCATCCTCGTTTTTTTTTTTTTTATAATTCCTAAATGCTATCTTTTTGTTTTTAATGATTTTGGCCACTTCTGCTGAGTACCACAGTGGTCTCTTACTTTTTTTGCTTTTACTGACAAGCCTAATGCAATTTTCTGTTGCCTTCAATAGTGCCACTTTTAAGTAGTCCCATTTCTCCTGGACTCCAGTGAAACTGTTCCAATCTGATAGGGACTCGTATACCACTAATCTAATTTTAGAAAAGTCAGTTTTTCTAAAATCTAAAACTTTTGTTTTTGTGTGGTGTGACTCAGTCACTGTACTTATAGTAAACCACACTGACTGCTGATCACTAGATCCCAAGATTTCCCCTACAGTAATATCAGATACCAAATTCCCATTTGTGAATACTAAATCTAAAATGGCCTCCTTCCGGGTTGGCTCCTCAACTACTTGCTGTAGAGATAATCCCAGTAGGGAATTTAGAATATCTGTGCTCCTGGCAGAACTAAATATTTTGGTTTTCCAGTTTACATCAGGAAGATTGAAGTCTCCCATAATGATAACTTCCCCCTTCAAAGTCATTTTAGCTATTTCCTCAGCTAGTAGATCATCTAATTCTTTGACTTGGCTAGGTGGTCTATATATCACACCTACACGAGTTACCTTATGATTATCAAGCTGCAAGGTAACCCAAATTGACTCTAAATTTTTCTCGCTAACTTGTATCAAATTAGATTTTATGCTATCTTTCACATACAGGGCCACCCCACCCCCCTTCTTGCCTTCTGTCTTTCCTGTATAGAGAGAACCCTGGTATTGTTATATCCCAGTCATTACTCCCATTGAACCACGTCTCAGTAACAGCCACTACATCTATATTCTCAGATGCCATTATAGCCTCAGGTTCATTGATCTTATTCCCTAAACTGCGAGCATTTGTAGACAAGAATCTGAGCTTTTAATTTTTTAACCTTTGTGATACTGGCATCTTCTGGCATTGTTCCGGGGGGGCAGTTGGACTGCTGGATTATCACTCTTTTGCCCCCCTTTCCTAGTTTAAATGCTCCTTAGCAAATACTTGGAACTGTTCACTGAGGACATTCATTTCCTTGAGAGAAAGATGCAAACCATCTTTCTTGTACAGTTCTTTTCCATTCCAACAGGAGCTAACATGAGACACAAAGCCAAACCCTTGGTTCAGACACCATTCACCAAGCCATACATTGAATTCCTTAATGCGCATCTTCCTGTCATGCTGAAGGTTATGCACAGGCAAAACTGCAGAGAATTAAACAGTTGATGCAACCTCCGGTATATCCTTTCCAAGTGTGTAAAAAGCTTTTTTCACCTTTGAAACCTCATTGCAAGCCAGATCATTTGTCCAAAGATGGACAAATGTACAACAGTAAGCGATAAAAAAGGGGTATGCCCACCAAAATAGTACCAATATAACCGTCACCTCATCCCGCAAAAAATGAGCCCCTACCTAAGACAATCACCCAAAAAATAAAAAAACTATGGCTCAGAATATGGAGACACTAAAACATCATTTTTTTTTGTTTTAAAAAAGCTGTTATTGTGTAAAACTTAAGTAAATTTAAAAAAGCATACATATTAGTTATCGCCACGTTCGTATCGACCGTCTCTATAAAAATATCACATGACCTAACCCCTCAGGTGAACAAAAAATGGTGTAAAAAAAGCAATTTTTTGTCATCTTACATCACAAAAAGTGTAATAGCAAGCGATCAAAAAGTCATATGCACCCCAAAATAGTGCCAATCAAACTGTCAACTCATCCCGCAAAAAATGAGACCCTACCTAAGATAATCGCCCAAAAACTGAAAAAACTATGGCTCTCAGACTATGGAGACATTAAAACGTGATATTTTTTTTGTTTCAAAAATGATATTATTGTGTAAATCTTACATAAATATAAAAAAAGTATACATATTAGGTATCGCCGCATCCGTAATAAGCTACTATATAAAAATACCACATGACCTAACCCCTCAGATGAACACCGTAAAAAATAAAATAAATAACGGTGTAAAAAAAGCAATTTTTTGTCATCTTACATCACAAAAACTGTAATAACAGCGATCAAAAAGTCATATGCACCCCAAAATAGTGCCAATCGAACCATTATCTCATCCCCACAAAAATAAGACTCTACCTAAGATAATCACCCAAAAACTGAAAAAACTATGGCTCTCAGACTATGGAGATACTAAAACATGATTTCTTTTGTTTCAAAAATGAAATCATTGTGTAAAACTTATATAAATAAAAGAATTGTATACATATTAGGTATTGCCGCGTCCGTGACAACCTGCTCTATATGATCTAACCTGTCAGATGAATGTTGTAAATATATTTTAAAAAAAGGTGCCAAAACAGCTATTTCTTGTTACCTTGCCTCACAAAAAGTGTAATATAGAGCAACCAAAAATCATATGTACCCTAAACTACTACCAACAAAACTTCCACCCTATCCCGTAGTTTCTAAAATGGGGTAACTTTTTGGAGTTTCTACTCTAGGGGTGCATCATGGGGGCTTCAAATGGGACATGGTGTCAAAAAACCAGTCCAGCAAAATCTGCCTTCCAAAAACCGTATGGCATTCCTTTCCTTCTGTGCCCTACCGTGTGCCCGTACAGCAGTTTACGACCACATATGGGGTGTTTCTGTAAACTACAGAATCAGGGCCATAAATATTGAGTTTTGTTTGGCTGTTAACCCTTGCTTTGTAACTGGAAAAAAATTATTAAATTGAAAATCTGCCAAAAAAGTGAAATTTTGAAATTGTATCTCTATTTTCCATTAATTCTTGTGGAACACCTAAAGGATTAACAAAGTTTGTAAGATCAGTTTTGAATACCTTGAGGGGTGTAGTTTCTTAGATGGGGTCACTTTTATGGAGTTTCTACTTTAGGGGTGCATCAGGGGGGCTTCAAATGGGACATGGTGTCAAAAAAACCAGTCCAGCAAAATCTGCCTTCCAAAAACCGTATGGCATTCCTTTACTTCTGCGCCCTGCCGTGTGCCCGTACAGCAGTTTACGACCACATATGGGATGTTTCTGTGAACTACAGAATCAGAGCCATAAATATTGAGTTTGTTTGGCTGTTAACCCTTGCATTGTAACTGAAAAAAAAAAAGGAAAATTTTGACATTGTATCTCTATTTTCCATTAATTCTTGTGGAACACCTAAAGGGTCAATGACGTTTGTAAAATCTGTTTTGAATACCTTGAGGGGTGTAGTTTCTAGAATAGGGTCATTTTTGGGTGGTTTCTATTATGTAAGCCTCACAAAGTGACTTCAGACCTGAACTGGTCCTTAACTCCTTAAGGACACAGCCTTATTTCACCTAAAGGACCAGGCCATTTTTTGCAAATTTTAGAAATTTTTGAAATTACACCCCTCAAGGTATACAAAACTGATTTTACAAACTTTGTTAACCCTTTAGGTGTTCCACAAGAATTAATGGAAAATAGAGATGAAATTTCTGAATTTCACATTTTTGGCAGATTTTCAATTTTAATAATTTTTTTCCAGTTACAAAGCAAGGATTAACAGCCAAACAAAACTCAATATTTTTGGCCCTGATTCTGTAGTTTACAGAAACACCCCATATGTGGTCGTAAACCGCTGTACGGCATTGCGCAGAAGGAAAGGAACGCCATACGGTTTTTGGAAGGCAGATTTTGCTGGACTGGTTTTTTGACATGTCCCATTTGAAGCTCCACTGAAGCACCCCTAGAGTAGAAAATCCAAAAAAGTGACCCCCATTTTGGAAACTAAGGGATAAGGTGGCAGTTTTGTTGGTACCATTTTAGGGTACGTATGATTTTTGGTTGCTCTATATTACACTTTTTGTGAGGCAAGGTAACAAGAATTAGCTGTTTTGGCACCATTTTTGTTTTTTGTTATTTACAACATTCATCTGACAGGTTAGATCATGTGATATTTTTATAGAGCAGGTGTTACGGACATGACAATACCAAATATGACTACTTTTTTGTCTCCACATTCTGAAAGCCGTAGTTTAATTTATTTTTTGGACTACTGTCTTGTGCAGGGGCTAATTTTTTTCAGGATGAGATGACGGTTTGATTGATACTATTATAAGGTGCATATGACTTTTTGATCGCTTGCTATTACACTTTTTGTGATGTAAGGTGACAAAAAATGGCTTTTTATACCGTTAGGTCATGTGATATTTTTATAGAGCAGGTTATTACAGACGCCGCGTTACCTAATATGTCAACTTTTTTTATGTAAGTATGTATGTAAGTTTTACACAAAAAAAGCATTTTTGAAACAAAAAAAAAATGTTTTAGTGTCTCCATATTCTGAGTCATGGTTTTTATTTTTTGGGCGATTGTCTTAGGATCATTTTTTGCGGGATGAGGTGATGGTTAGATTGGTACTATTTTGGGGGGTATACACCTTTTTGATCGCTTGGTGTTGCACTTTTAGTGATATAAGGTGACCAAAAAATGGTTTATTTAGCACAGTTTCTATTTTATTTTTTTGACGGTGTTCATCTGAGGGGTTAGGTCATGTGATAATTTTATAGAGTCGGTCGATACGGATGCATCGATACCTAATATGTGTACTTTTATTTTTTTCCCTATTTAAAAAAAAATCCCTTTATTTTGGCAAAGGGATAAATACTGTATATTTTTTTCTTTTTACTTGAAACTTTTAATTGTTTTTTTTTTAACCTTTTTTTTTTGTCCCACTCTGGGACTTCAACTTTACAATGCATGACAATACTTCTGTATTGTCATGCATTGGATGTAAGTGTATTACACAGTGTAATAAACTTACAGCCTTCCTGCCTGTGAGATCCAGGGGGCTGGATCTCACAGGCTGTCACGGAAGTAAGCCACGATGCCTAAGGAAGGTATATATATGCAATAGTATTGTTGCTATTATTTCTCAAAGGAATTAAACTGCCAGCAAGTGCACTAAACTTTTCTGGTGATCCCAAAGTATGGGAAATCCATTTAGTACTTCTAAATCTCTTCTATGCTTTAACAATTGCCACTGTAATACACATGTTAACAATGTCAATTGATCCTCTTTAGTGAATATATCTCTTTATGCTGAGTCTCATTTGAACTATAGCCCTTTCAGTATCAATAAGCATGATTATATTGCTGAACAGCAAGCATCTCCTGAAGAGCCTCAGTTTTAAGTGATTTGATTTGCTACTTTAAAGCCAATGCAAAACCTAATGTTACTAAAACAGCCAAAAGGCTGCTTTCTGTATTGAATGTCATTTCAGTAAGTCCATAATCGGTACTGGGGATGTTAACGTTATTAAATATAATGATTGAAGTTCCCGACTGCTGACCATGAAGGTTTGCAAAGGAGCCTAAATTTACATTCCATATTAATCACTATATTAGACAGGGATAAGTGAGCCAACATGTGTAATTAGCATTTGAAAAATAAAATTGCCATTGCATATAGCTTCTAAATTACGATACCTTTTTGAGATACATAGAACAAATAATTGTGTAGGCTACAGTAAATAGGTTTTCTAGGGAGAATAAAAAAAAAATGACAGGCCAGCAGAACGTTTAGTCATTACTCATTTCCGCTGTTCTCCACTTCCTGTCCTGACATGACATTGGCTGAGTGGGCTGGTTTACCTGGCCTTTCTACAATCACTGGCCATAGTGATGGCTTCAGCCACTGATTGGCTGAGCAGGCTTTTGCTTATATTTCTGGTGTGTCAAGTTGGGACAGGAAGTGAAGAGCAGTGGGGAGCAGGAGTGTCAGGGGAACTGTGGAGGTGAGTAATGCTTTTTGTTTATAACATTACTTCATTTTTTTTTTATTTCTCCTTGAAAAACCCCTTCATTACTAGAATGTTTACCCTCCCTTTTTTTTTTTTTACTAGGTCAATTTTTCAGTTATAGCAATGGGCCTATCTAACTGCAAATAACTAATTTCTAAGCCAATCTACATGTATCTGATATTATTTTTCAACTTAGACCTTTCTTTTGTGCAATTAGATAACATATTTTTAAACATTTAAAGAAAAACTGAAAAATATGGAAAAATGTATATTTTTCCTTTCTTATCTGTTACAAAAGATTTAAAGACAAAAAAAATTCTAAAATAATTACCATATGTTTGTATTGTGAAAATAGACGCTATTTGTGTCCTTTATCTACTGGCTATCTACAGCAAGACCTAAAAGGACTGAAGCGCATTTTGGAGAGGGGAAAATTTGTACATTTTAAGCTTTTGACTTATACAAATGCACCCATAATTTTTTCATTTATAATTTTTATTTTTTTATTTTACACACAACAAAAATCTCAGTTTACTAAATATAGCTAAAACAAATACCTGTATTTACAAAAAAATTATGAAAGATAAGGAAAAAAATGTGCGTACGTTGTATATTTTACATGGTCTTCTATACTATTGATAAATCTAAATATTTTTATTTATTTTTTATGAGAAAAAGGGGGGGAAATGTATGTGTGTGTACGTACTCTGATATACTGTTGCAAAAACTATAACTATAGCTATAACTTTTTAATTTTTTTATTTTTAAATATTTCACTATAAATTATTTACTTTTTTATATTATAATTTTTTTAATGAAAAAAGTGAATTAACCCCTTTCTGCCACAGTCAGGGCAAGAAGAGGTTAATTCACCTACTGCAGGATCACAGTTAATGTTACAGCCAGCAGGGGGCGCTCTCACTTCAAGGATCTTCCCTGAACGAGCCCCTGACACCTTTTCTTCATTGTGAATTCCTGTGCCCGGAGTCCTGCTTCCGGGATCTTCACTGTGACTGCAGCTGTCTAATGACAGTGCAGTCACAACAATCTGCAGCACCACTGATTGTAATGTAACCTGATGCTTTTTTACGCCAGGTTACAAGTAAGAGCTTACTGCCACGATAAATATAGTTCTGCAGCAGTAAGCAAGTGGTTATGGCTTTATAAATATATGCATTTTTTCATATATAAAAAGGCAGTTTGAGACATTTTATAAATAAATAATTATTTTACAGTGCATCCTCAGCATTAACAATTATGATATCAACAGCTTATGCCATGTGTGTGTCCCATTGCTGGGACTATTGTCTCCAGAATGGAAGATCCATGAGCCTCATCCCAGCCGGTGAGGCAGCCATACATGTTCCATCACATGTGGAGAATAAATGAAGGGGGGGGGGGGCTTGTGCCATTCTCTTCCCATTTATTTCTATGTAAGTTACAGAAACAGCTGAGTGGATATGCCATAAATAGAAATGAGGGAATTTCAAAAAAAATCAATTCGGCCGGTTCGATAAATTTTCCAAAACTTTTCGAAAAGAAGAAGGGTCAAATAAATGATGATGTCAGCCAGGCCGAAAGGCAAAATAGTGGCCCAGTCATGAAGTGGGGAGGGTGGGAACAGCATGAGAAGTCCACAGAGTGGCCCTATGACATAGTGGTGAGGAGGAAGCAGCATTAGGAGACCACAGAGTGGCATAATGACAGTGTGGAGGTGGCAGCAGCAGCATCAGGAGACCACAGAGTGGCACAATGACAGAGTGTGGAGGTGACAGCAGCAGCATCAGGAGGAGGCCACAGAGTGGCACAATGACAGTGTGGAGATGGCAGTAGCAGCATCAGTTGGCCACAGAGTGGCACAATGACAGAATGTGGAGGTGGCAACAGCAGCATCAGGAGGGGGACACGGGGTGGCACAATGACAGTGTGTAGGTGGCAGTAGCATCAGGAGGCCACAGAGTGGCAAAATTAGTGTTGAGGTGGCGGCAGAAGCAGCATCAGGAGGAGGACACAGGGTGGCACAATGACAGTGTAAAGGTGGCAGCAGCATTGGGAGGAGGCCACAGGGTGGCATAATGACAGTGTGTAGGTGAGTGGCAGCAGTAGCATCAGGGGGAGGCCACAGGGTGGCACAATGACAGTGTGGAGGTGGCAGCAGCATCAGGAGGAGGCCACAGGGTGGCACAATGACAGAGTGTGGAGGTAGCGGCAGCAGCAGCATCAGGAGGAGGCCACCGGGTGGCACAATGACAGTGTGGAGCTGGCAGCAGCATCAGCAGGCCATAGAGTGGCACAATGACAGCGTGGAGCTGGCAGCAGCATCAGCAGGCCACAGAGTGGCACAATGACAGAGTGTGGAGGTGGTGGCAGCAGCAGCATGAGGAGGAGGACTCAGGGTTGCACAATGACGGTGTGTAGGTGGCATCAGCATCAGGAGACCACAGAGTGGCAAGGTGACATAGTGTGGAGGTGGCAGCAGCATCAGGAGACCACAGAGGGACACAGTGATGGAGTGGGGAGGTGGGTGGCAATACCAGTACCAGCTGAAGATGGTGGGTGAAAGAAGGAGCACTTGGCATCAGATGTGTGGCATCAGGTGGGTGGCAGCATCAGAATAGCAGCTGAGACAGGTAGTCAGAAGAAACCTGTCTCTTTTTTCAAAATGTTGGAGTGGCACCATGGATGATCTAGTCTGATGCCTCAGGCATTTGTGGGTAGAATTCCTGGCTGATCCACACCTGATTCATCTTGACAAAGGTCAGTCTCTCCGCATGGACAGGCGAGTTATTCTTTGGTTAACTATGGCCCTTGCCGCACTAAACACCCACTCTACTGGCCGGGCAAGACAGCTTTTCCAGGGCAAACTCTGCCAGTTGCGGCCACAAATCCAGTTTGGCTACCCAGTAGTCCAGTGGATCTTCAATGTGGGGTGGCAGGGAGCTGTGCAAGTATGCCACCACCTGCTGGTTCAGGTTCTGCTCCAGGTCTAGCTGCTGCTGCTGGTGAGTAGTTTCTTTACTAGGCGGGTGAAGACAGCTGCTCATCTGCAACTCTAGACTCAAGTTGCTGCTGATAGAGCTGGTACTGCTCCTAGCCCCCCACCCTGTCACAGCAGCCATGGCAGTGGAACGTGAGCGCAGAGGGCCCCCCGGTCAGACCTGCGAGTGGATGGGCAATGGGGCACATAGGCAGCGGCCAACTGACTACATAGTAGTAGAGTTTGTCCTCCCTCTCAGCTGGTGTAAAAAAGGCCCCCATTTTATACCGGTAGTGAGGGTCCAACAAGGTGGAGAGCCAGAAGTCATCCCTCTGCTGAATGGTGACAATTCGGCTGTCACTACCCAAGCAAGTGAGCATGCAGCGGCCATTTGTGCAAGTGACTCGGAGGGACTCCCTGCCTCCATCTGCACTGCATACTACCATGGTTTGCCTGGGTCATCTGCCTCGTCTTCCGCATCTCCCTCATGCTCCTTAGGCTGCTGCTCCTCTCCTTACACCTGTGTAGAAAAACCACCTATTTCGCTACACATTGCTTGTGCTCCAATGTCCTCCTCCTCCAGTTCAGCCCCCACAGGGCTCATGTGACCATGATATGTAATCGCCACATCTCCAGTCCCCTGACCAGCCAGATTTACCAGCATCTGTTCCAGGATATAAAGCAGTGGAATGACGACATTCATCCCTAGTCCTGGCGAATGACAAATAATGTGGCAATAAGGGCCTGAGCAAACGGCAGGTGTCACGCATGAGCCGCCACTAGCTAACATCGAAGTTACACAGAGGAGTACCTCTGTTCGTCTGTATTATCAAGAAATCGTTTATGGCCTTTCTCTGTTCGTATAGTTGGTCCAACATATGGAGGGTGGAAACGTTGCATATCAGCCTATGTTGGGGGATGCCGTTCTGCTGCTGCAGCTCAAGGAGGGTTGGTGGTGTACGAGTGGCTGGAGTGCATGCAAAGTTTTCTGGCCATTTTTAGAATGTCTTGCAGATGGATGGAAGACTTCAGGAACCGCTTGACAACCAGATTGAACACGTCCGCCATGCAGAGCGCATGTCTCAGCCTTCTTTGACGCAGTGCTGACACCATGTTCTTCCCTTTGTCGGTCACCATGGTTCCGATTTTGAGTTGTTGCGGAGAAAGCCAGCATTCGATTTCTTAAGGACGCGGAGAAGTTCCTCCCCTGTGTGACTCAGTTCGCCCAGGCAAATGAGGTGTAGAACAACGTGACACCGCTGTGCCCTGCACATGTGGTATGCTGGAGGGGCACTACTGTGAATTGTCCCTGCAGTGGAGGCTGAGGACACGATGGAGGATGAGGACGCTGACATTGTCACATGACCAACGGCTTGAGAACGTGGAGGCGGAAGCGGCGTCACCTGGCCAAGTAGCTGGTGTGGCTGGGCAGGAACCACATTTACCCAGTGGGCCGTAAAGTACATATATTGTCCTTGCCCGTACTTACAGCTCCACACGTCGGCGCTGCCGTGCACTTTGGCAGACACCGGCAGGCTTAAGGACTGGCCCACCTTCTTTTCTACATATGTGTGCTGAGCTGGTACTGCCTTTTTGGCAAAGAAATGACGGATTGGGTCTCTCCACCTCGGTTCGGCACAAGCCATTAGTTCTCTGAAAGGTGCAGAGTCCACCACTTGGAAAGGGAGGGACTGCAGCACCAGAAACTTGGCCAGGAGCACATTCAGATTTTGCGCCATTGGATGAGTGCACGCGTATTGCTGTCTCTTGCAAATCGCTTCGGTGATCAACTACTGACTAAATGCGTGATGAGGACAAGGAGCAGGAGCATCAGGACCGGTAGATGATGGGAAGGACAGACAGCTCTCTTCGGCTGAGATGGTGGAGCCTTGACTGGCTGAAATCAGGTGCATGCCACTGGGTGATGCAGTGGTTGCTGCGGCAGGCTGGACCACCACATCGGAGACATTGTTCCCAGGCCATTTTATGGTGAAGCTGCAAATGTTGACGCATGGCCATGGTGCCAACATTGGCACCCTGGCCACGCTTCACCTTCTGCCCACGGATTCGGCAAATGGCCATGTTCACCTCCTCCGAGTAGGTGATTTTACCCCTAACACTCCACACTGACTGACTGCTATGGCCGCTGCCTCCGTGCCCTGCAACACTACTTTCCGGGCCGGTAGGCTCCTATGAAGTGGGTGGTCTACCCTGGGCATGTTTGGCTCTCAACTCCCTGCTGACTCCCGGCCACGCTACCAACTTTTTGGTTCCGCTGCTGCCTCACGTGCAAGCTGCCACCCTCTTCTCCCGATGATAATGAAGCCCCTTTGTCACCCGGCTACCAATTGCGATCGGCTACATCATCATCGAGTACTGTCTGCATGTCACTGATGTCCTCCTCAACGGTCTCTGAGTCAGGAGCCTGACCGCTCGTAACACCAGCTCCCACGCCACTCTCCTCATTACTACTTGCCCGCCTACCGGAGGAAGCAGCGTATGTCTCCTCCACATCTTGGCTGGCCAGTAGCTGCTGACTGTCCTCTAGTAGCTTGTCCTTGCTGTATAGTGGAGCTGAGCCCACAGCATTTAATACTTGGCTGAGGGAACAGAAAAGGATAGAGGCAGATTGATGATAGGTGAGGGGACAGGGCCTGCTCCCAGGCCATGCCAACTAAGGGTTGTGTCTGACGAACCCACCAACTCTTGGCTGGGGGTGTTTGATGTCACTTGGAACAAAGTGGATGACAGAGTCAACCACTCAAGAACCGCTGGTTTGCTAGTCAAGACACGACTGCTAGATGACACCGGGAGCTCAGGCCCCTCGAAGTGACCCCTTCTGCCAGGCCCCTTACTCTGCTGCGACCTGTGCCTGCGCCAGAAACATTTAAGCCTTTATCTGTCCCCTGTGCAGTGCCTGGCACTTCTCTGTCTGACATACTGTTAGATCAAATAAATAAATAAAAAGGAAATTTATACTCCCCACAAAAGGCTTTAAAACATATAACTGCACTGATGAACGGCAAATAATACTTTTTTTTCGACTAATACACCCCCAAAAAAGGCTGTAATTTTGTAACTTCACCGAATAAAGGCTACAAAGCCCTTTTTTCCCACTAATACACCCCAAAAAAGGCTTTAGAACATACAACTGCACTGCTGAACGCCAAATAAGCCCTTTTTTCCACTAATACACCCCCAAAAAAGGCTGTAATTTTGTAACTTCACCGAATAAAGGCTAAAAAGCCCTTTTTTTCCCACTAATACACCCCAAAAAAGGCTGTAATTTTGTCACTTCACAGTACAACGGCTAACAAGCCTTTTTTTCCACTAATACACCCCAAAAAAGGCTTTAGAACATATAACTGCACCGCTGGACGGCAAATAATACTTTTTTTTTTTCACTTGTACACCCCAAAAAAATGTTATTTTGCCACTTCACGGCACAACGACTTAGAAGCATTTTTATTTTTCCACTAATACACCCCAAAAAAGGCTTTAGAACATATAACTGTACCGCACAAGGGCTAATAAGACGTTCAAATATTTCCTAGTAATGCACCCTGTTAATGGCACCCCAATAATAAGCAAGGTTTGCTGGAATTATTGCAAACCTAAAAGCAGCAGAATAATTCCTCCACATCCCTTCCCTACACCTAGACTAATCTTTCCCTGAACTTGTAAATCGTTTTTTCAGCAAAATGAAGTCTTTCCTAGCACTGTCCCTAGCGCCTGATGACGTCTCTCCCTGCACTAAGCACACTGGAAAATGTCAGAATCCCAAATAGCTGAGGCTATTTATAGGGCTTTGACATCACACGGCTGGCTGGCTGCTGATTGGCTGCATGCATGGCATTGTGGGTGATCCCTCGTTCCCAGAGTTCTTTGCTCCATGTCCTAAAATGTGCAGCAGCCATTTAAGTAAAAAATGCGATTCGTTACCATGAAGCGTGAGGAAATTTAGATTCGAATTCCACTTCGTCAACTTCGTTTCGCTCATCTCTATTTATTATTTAAATATCTGTACATTTTAATTTAATGTAGTACACAAAAAATATAATGGTTTTGTTGCCCTCTAGTGGTTGAAGTTCATGTAGCAAATATTAATCTAACATTGCCAAATCAATACAAGTAGTATTTTTTCTGAAGCATTTTTGGGGTGTCCACACATAAATTTGCATGGATTATTCATTACAGATAGATTGTATAGAATTAGAAACTGATTACATTTAGTCACTTACACAACTAGTGATGATATCTTACATGTTCCCAGTATTGACTTCATGATTAAAACATTTTTAGTGTCTTTATCTGAGATTGTATAAATTATATTCCTTCCAAATTTGTATTATTAGTATAAAGGACTGTTGTGTACAATTAATCCAGAAATTAAGATTTGAAAGCAATGAAATGAGCTTGCAACATAATTATTGTTTTAAATAATTATTATTTAAGAGATGGAAATGTACAAGTATTTTAAAGGCAAGTTAGTAAGATAAAAATCTAGCTATGTCCATTGACAAAAAACTGCAAAACAAATCCCAGTGTGTCCCACGGAAGCCAGACCCACCCCTGAAGAACAAGAAGCAACTAACTATAAATTTCCTTCTTATCTCTGGACTACGCTGTACATTAATACCATTAAAGCTACTTTCACACTAGCATTTTTGCTGGATCCGGCAGGGTTCGGCAAAAACGCTTCCGTTACTGATAATACAACCATCTGCATCCGTTATGAACGGATCCGGTTGTATTATCTTTAACATTGCCAAGACGGATCAGTTTTCCGTCCCCATTGACTTGCATTGGGGGTCATGCCGGATCCATCTTGCTCCACATCCCAGGATGGAAAGCAAAATACAACATGTAGCGGTTTGCTCTCCGGTATGGAAACGCAACTAAATGGAACGAAATGCATTTTGGAGCATTCTGTTCAGTTCAGTTTTGTCCCCATTGACAGTTTTTTTTGGTATTGAGCCCCTATGACAAAATTCAATACCGGAAAACTTAAACGCTAGTGTGAAAGTACCCTAATATTGTTTGGGCTGGATTCACAACTGCATTCACATATCTGTTTTCTGTTAGGAACATAAAATCTAAAATGATGGCAGCGCCAAATCAGACACATGATTGATCCCACTGACTTTAGTGAGGTCCATCGAAGTTACTGGAAAAAATAGCACTGCACACTATACTATTTTTATGGCAAATTTGACAGAACTTCACCACAGATGTAAACAGGGCCAAATACATTCTGCCACTATAAATTCTTTTAAAAGCATGTTCCATAACTTTATAATTAAGGCCTCCCATTTTGAGGCTGAATCTCTCTTCCTTTAGAATTGAAGTGTCAAAAGAAAGGGGGTCGCTCCCTCTGTCTAGAGAAGAAAAGGTTCAGCCTCCAAAGGCACAAATGCTTCTTTGCTGTAAAAGCTGTGATGCTGTGGTATAGTATATACAGTTGCAAGAAAAAGTATGTGAACCCTTTGGAATGATATGGATTTCTGCACAAATTGGTCATAAAATGTGATCTGATCTTCATCTAAGTCACAATAATAGACAATCACAGTCTGCTTAAACTAATAACACACAAAGAATTAAATGTTACCATGTTTTTATTGAACACATCATGTAAACATTCACAGTGCAGGTGGAAAAAGTATGTGAACCCTTGGATTTAATAACTGGTTGAACCTCCTTTGGCAGCAATAACTTCAACCAAACGTTTCCTGTAGTTGCAGATCAGACATGCACAACGGTCAGGAGTAATTCTTGACTATTCCTCTTTACAGAACTGTTTCAGTTCAGCAATATTCTTGGGATGTCTGGTGTGAATCGCTTTCTTGAGGTCATGCCACAGCATCTCAATCGGGTTGAGGTCAGGACTCTGACTGGGCCACTCCAGAAGGCGTATTTTCTTCTGTTTAAGCCATTCTGTTGTAGATTTACTTCTATGCTTTGGGTCGTTGTCCTGTTGCAACACCTATCTTCTGTTGAGCTTCAGCTGGTGGACAGATGGCAGTTCTCCTGCAAAATGTCTTGATAAACTTGGGAATTCATTTTTCCTTCGATGATAGCAATCCGTCCAGGCCCTGACGTACTGGAATCTACATACTGTACATAGATTAGCCCTACACCTAAGTAATAATACATTTCCTGACTGATTACCACCAACATACAAAGACTAAATAATAGTACCATACAGTAAAATAGCTTGGTATTGTGATTGGATAGCAAACACCATAACATGATCGGATAACACCACCATACTGTGACCGGATAACACCACTGTACTGTGACTGAATAACTGGATATATAAAGAGGCACAGTACATTATATGATTAGGGGTGCAGTACATTATATGACTAGGAGCACAGTATAGAATATAATAAGTGAGGACAATACAGGGTATGATTAGGGTGCACTATATATGGTAGAATTAGAGAGCGCAGTATAGGGTATGATAGGGAGGCACAGAACATGGTTAGATAAGGGGGGCACAGTACAGCATATTACTTGGGCCACAGTATAGGGTATAAAGGGGCACATTAAAGGGCTGTGATGGCTAACTTTCGGCACTCCAGCTGTGGTAAAACTACAACTCCCAAGATGAACACTTGCTTGGCTGTTCTCAGAACTCCATAGAAATGGCACCAGGATTACACTTGTTCATCTCAGACAGGTAGGCAAACGGGTGAGTCACAGAAATGCTCAGCTGCTTCCTCCATGCAATGGCAGGCCGGCATGCTATGTGAATGTATGACTGAGCTGGTTGGTGGAGCTGCAGTTCCCGCTCATTGCTGCTCTAAAAGAGACAGACACCTGTAAGATAAAAAAAAAAAAAAAAAAAACATGGATCGCACATCCACATGCCCTGCATTGATCTATTATTGTCACTCAGCACAATTTATGTAGCTTCTCAACGTAATTAATAGTATACCACGCCCTAATCTACATACTGTATACAAGGCATTAGTATACGTTTTGATCAACCACATCAAAGAGTGGGTACCTACTCTAAATCGGTGCTGCACCACATGGTGACCACTGCCACTGCAACACCACACAGGCAGGAGGCGCGACCCAGCTGTCTAACAGCACCCCTGCTGTCAGACCAGTGTCTGTCTCTTTACTATGGTATCAGCATTCCTCCCATTTGACCCAGGTGTTTTTTTATTAGCAGGAGACTACAGAAGGGTTAATTACCTTCTACTAGGTCTCAGTTTGTAGCCCCTGAGATTAGATGGAAAGGTGAGCTTTTGATATCTGTTCACATGGTGCGGTGCTGAATGGTTGCTGTTGTTGCTGTAATGCTATGCCTGTGGGTCAGTGCTGCTCAGTGCCAAGGGGGCTTTAGTTTGACAGTAGTGGTGCTGTTGGACAGCTGGGTCATACTGCCTGCTAGCAAGGTGTTGTGGAAGCGGTGGTAACCATGTGGTGCTGTACCAATGTAGGTACCCGCTCATAGAGGCAACCTTGATGTGCTGAATAGGCCTATGCATTTTGATCAAAACGTATACTAATGCCTTGTGTACAGTATGTAAATTAGGGCATGGTATACTATTAATTACGCTGAGCATGCATGGCATGTGAATGTGTGATCCATGCTCTCTTTTTTTTTAGGGATGAGCGAATAGACTCCGGATGAAACATCAGAAGTTGATTCGCATTAAACTTTGTTTGAATACTTTACGGAGCAAGCGCTCCGTACAGTATTAGAATGTATTGGCTCCAATGAGCCAAAGTTATTACTTCGTGAAATCTCGCGAGACTTCGCGTAATAACTTCATAAATTGATTTATACTGTAAAAAAAACATTTCCCGAACTCTGTTTCATCCGAAGTCGATTCGCTCATCCCTATTTTTTTTTTTTTTTTAATACGCCCTCTAGTGGTGGCTGCTGGTAGCCAGCATGTTATTATTTAAAGAATGTCTATTTACGGTATATGGAGGTCTGAGAGCTATAAGGAAACATTGAGAAATTAGCACATTTTGGACATAAAACCAAAAAAAGTCAGATTCACTTTAAGCTTTTAGGACCATTTCCTTGGGGATGTTCATCTTTTTCTGGTTACTGTGAAGCCAGTTTATAGATAACTCCTACCAATGTATTTAACCTTTTTATTTGCTTTGGTAAAATCTATAACATATTAATCAGTGTTAAGTTCTATTCTTTATGGCGCAGCTTGTTGTAAGTGATATCTGAATGTCTCAGTATCAAAATAGTGCTTTTTCTTTAGATACATGTGCTGTTTTTACACATACATTTGTGTGCTAAATTGCTTTATTTTTTCTTTGAAGGCATAGCTCAGAAATGCACAGCCATCAAGTATCACTTCTCTCAGCCAATTCGCCTGAGGAATATTCCATTCAATCTGACCAGGACTATTCAGCAAGATGAGTGGCACCTTCTCCGTAAGTATAATGCATCAAATGACACCAAGCTGCAATTGTAAAGGAGAAGAGAAAAACATGTCACTTCAGCAAATGACATTTATTATGTAGAGAAAGTTATTACAAGGCACTTTCTAATGTATTATGATGGCCCATGTTGCTTCCTTTGATGGCTATTAGTGTCGATCGAGCACCAAAGTGCTCGGGTGCTCGAGTAGAACACTTTGGGTTGCTCGGGTGCTCTACAGAGCACCCAAGCACAATAGAAGTCAATGGGAGAACCCAAGCATTAAACCAGGCACCCCCTGCTCTGAAGAGGGGAGGGTGTCTGGTTCACAGGAAAAGGTCAGAAATTGATGGAAACACCACTGAAATGTTTCGAGAACAGCATGGGGAGGATGTCTGGAGGCATCTTGGACTCCCAGGTCGCTAATGGGAACGATATTGTCCGAGTAGTACGCCACTTTTACAGACTGACAATAATACGCACCAAACCGAGGGGCTAGAGCCTGCTGCTGAACTGACCATATAAAACATTAGGGGCGAGGGCCTGCTGCTGAGCTGACCATCTAAAACATTAGGGGCGAGGGCCTGCTGCTGATCTGACCATGTAAAAGATTATGGGCGAGAGCCTGCTGCTGAGCTGACCATCTAAAGCATTATGGGTGAAGGCCTGCTGCTGAGCTGACCATCTAATACATTATGGTCGTAGGCCTGCTGCCGAGCTGACCATCTAAAACATCATGGGCGAAGGCCTGCTGCTGAGCTGACCATCTAAAACATTATGGGCGAGGGCCTGCTGCCGAGCTGACCATCTAAAATATTATAGGCGAGGGTCTGTTGCCAAGCTGACCATCTAAAACATTATGGGTGAGGGGCTGCTGCTGAGCCGACATCTAAAACATTAGGGGTGAGGGTCTGCTGCTGAGCTGACCATCTAAAACATTAGGGGTGAAGGTCTGCTGCTGAGCTGACCATCTAAAACATTAGGGGTGAGGGTCTGCTGCTGAGCTGACTCTCTAAAACAGCGAGGGCAGCCTAATAAGCATGTTGATATGATGGAGGAGGAGGACGAGAAAAGGAAGATTGAACCATATACATGGCCAACATGTGGAACGTGAAGTTCCAGCGCGTGCTCACGTCGCACAACAGTCGGAGAGCTGGCAATTGCAAGCGATGCTGAAGCGCTGCCAGACCGGTGGCAGCTGTAGATGACTTTTGGAAATGGGCATACACGCAGCGCACCTTCACCAGTAGCTCAGGAAAATTGGGGTAGGTTTTGAGAAACCGCTGAACCACTAAGTTTAACACATGGGCTAGGCATGGTATGTGTGTGAGCTTGCCGAGCTCCAAAGCCGCCATCAAGTTACGGCCGTTATCAGACACAACCATGCCTGGTTCTAGGTTGAGTGGCTAGAGCCACAGCTCAGTCTTGTCCCTTATACCCTGCCACAGCTCTGCGGCGGTGTGCTGTTTGTCACCAAAGCAGATCAGCTTAAGCACAGCCTGTTGCCGCTTCCCCACTGCAGTGCTACACTGATTCCAGCTACTGACTGATGGCTGACTGGTGCTGCAAGATGACAATTCAGAGGTGGAAGTGGAGGAGGAGGTGGGAGGAGGAGAAGGGAAGGTTGCAGCCACTAATGTAGGTGGTGGCGGAAATCCTGATGGAAGTAGGGCACGCAATCCTTGGCGTCGGTAGCACCTGTGCCATCCCAGGGTATGACTCGCTCCCATCCTCCACAACGATCACCCAGTGTGCCATCAAGGAAATGTAGCGTCCTGGCCACAAGCACTTGTCCATGTGTCAGTCGTTAAGTGGACCTCCCCGTAAATGCGTTGTTCAGGACACGGGTGAAGTTACGGCACACATGCTGGTGTAAGGCGGGGATGGCACACCGGGCAAAATAGTGGTGACTAGGGACTGAATAACGAGGGACAGCCGCCGCCATCAGGCTGCAGAAAGCCTCAATGTCCACAAGCCTAAATGGCAACATTTCCAGGGCCAGCAATTTGGAAAAGTGCGCATTTAGTGCTATGGCCTGTGGGTGGGTGGCTGGATATTTGCGCTTTAATTCAAAGGCCTGGGGTATGGACATCTGTACGCTGTGCTGGGACACAGAAGTGGATGTGTTAGCTGATGGTGCTTGTGAAAGTCCAGGTGCAGGGCGGGAGACATCCAGGCCTGTGTCTTGGACAGGGTATTGGCCAGCATGTAACACAGGGGAAAAGGAGAGAGTGGTGTAACCCGCAGACACTGATTGTGGATCCAGGCATTCGGCCCACCTATTAGGGTGCTTTGATGCCATGTGGCGGACCATGCTGGTGGTGGTGAGGTTGCTAGTGTTCACACCCCTGCTCATTTTGGTATGGCACAGGTTGCAAATGACAATTCTTTTATCGTCCGCACTTTCCTCAAAAAAGCGCCAGACTGCAGAACACCTACCCCTTGGCAAGGTAGATTGCCGCAAGGGGGTGCTTCTGGGAACAGTTGCGGGCCTGTTTGGTGTGGCCTGCCTTCTCTCTTATGCCACCCCACTTCCTCTTTGAGCCTGTTGCGGTGCTGGAGATCCCTCCCCCTCTATACTGCTGTCCTCGCTCAGCTTGCCACCTTCCCAGGTTGGGTCAGTGACTTCATCGTCCATCATCTCCTCTTCCTCACTCTAGTCATCCTCCTGACTTGTTGACCTAACAACAACCTCACTTATTGACAACTGTGTGTCATCCTCAACCTCTTGAGACACTAATTGCTGTTAACTTATTGGCAACTGTGTCTCATCATCATCATCCACCTTGTGAAACACTAATTGCCGTTCCCCACCGCAATCTTCTTCTGACTGTGGATGCTCAAGAGTTTGGGAATCAGGGCACAAGATCTCCTCATGTCCCTCTTTAAGCGTGCTTGGCGAGAGGCCCAAATTAAAGAATGGCGATTAAAAGAGCTCCTTGGAATATCCGAGTGTGGGATCACTTGTTTGCAAAGACCTCCATGGTGGGAGGAAGGAGGATCAGGGTGAGGATTCTGTTGACCAGACTCTTGGCTACAGAGACTGGACTTTGTGGAAGACAGGGTGGTGCTTAACCCCTTAAAAGGACACAGCCTTTTTACACCTTAGGACCAGGCCATTTTTTGCAAATCTGACCAGAGTCCCTTTAAGTGCTGATAACTTTAAAACGCTTTGACTTATCCAGGCCGTTCTGAGATTGTTTTTTTGTCACATATTGTACTTCATGACACTGGTAAAATGAAGTCAAAAAATTATTTTTTTTTGCACCAAAAAATACCAAATTTAACAAAAATTTGGAAAAATTTGAAAATTTCAAAGTTTCAGTTTCTCTACTTCTGTAATACATAGTAATACCCCCAAAAATTGTGATGACTTTGCATTCCCCATATGTCTACTTCATGTTTGAATTGTTTTGGGAATGATATTTTATTTTTTGGGGATGTTATAAGGCTTAGAAGTTTAGAAGCAAATCTTGAACTTTTTCAGAAATTTACAAAAACTCCATTTTTAGGGACCAGTTCAGGTCTCAAGTCACTTTGCGAGGCTTACATAATAGAAACCACCCAAAAATGACCCCATCTAAGAAACTACACCCCTCAAGGTATTCAAAACTGATTTTGCATACGTTGTTAACCCTTTAGGTGTTGCACAAGAGTTATTGGCAAATGGGGAGGAAATTTGAGAATTTCATTTTTTTGTCTAATTTTTCATTTTAACCCATTTTTTCCACCAACAAAGCAAGGGTTAACAGCCAAACAAGACTGTATCTTTATTGCCCTGACTCTGCCGTTTACAGAAACACCCAATATGTGGCCATAAACTACTGTACGGCCACACAGCGGGGCGTAGAGTGAAAGGTGCGCCGTATGGTTTTTGGAAGGCTGATTTTTATGGACTGGTTTATTTACACCATGTCCCATTTGAAGCCCCCTGATGCACCCCTAGAGGAGAAACTCCCTAAAAGTGACCCCATCTAAGAAACTACACCCCTCAAGGTATTCAAAACTGATTTTACATACGTCGTTAACCCTTTAGGTGTTGCACAAGAGTTATTGGCAAATGGCGATGAAATTTGAGAATTTCCTTTTTTTGTCTAATTTTCCATTTTAACCCATTTTTTCCACTAACAAAGCAAGGGTTAACAGCCAAACAAGACTGTATCTTTATTGCCCTGACTCTGCCGTTTACAGAAACACCCAATATGTGGCCGTAAACTACTGTACGGCCACACAGCGGGGCGTAGAGTGAAAGGTGCGCCGTATGGTTTTTGGTAGGCTGATTTTTATGGACTGGTTTATTTACACCATGTCCCATTTGAAGCCCCCTGATGCACCCCTAGAGGAGAAACTCCCTAAAAGTGACCCCATCTAAGAAACTACACCCCTCAAGGTATTCAAAACTGATTTTACATACGTCGTTAACCCTTTAGGTGTTGCACAAGAGTTATTGGCAAATGGCGATGAAATTTGAGAATTTCCTTTTTTTGTCTAATTTTCCATTTTAACCCATTTTTTCCACTAACAAAGCAAGGGTTAACAGCCAAACAAGACTGTATCTTTATTGCCCTGACTCTGCCGTTTACAGAAACACCCAATATGTGCCCGGAAACTACTGTACGGCCACACAGCGGGGCGTAGAGTGAAAGGTGCGCCGTATGGTTTTTGGAAGGCTGATTTTTATGGACTGGTTTATTTACACCATGTCCCATTTGAAGTCCCCTGATGCACCCCTAGAGGAGAAACTCCCTAAAAGTGACCCCATCTAAGAAACTACACCCCTCAAGGTATTCAAAACTGATTTTACATACGTCGTTAACCCTTTAGGTGTTGCACAAGAGTTATTGGCAAATGGCGATGAAATTTGAGAATTTCATTTTTTTGTCTAATTTTCCATTTTAACCCATTTTTTCCACTAACAAAGCAAGGGTTAACAGCCAAACAAGAATGTATCTTTATTGCCCTGACTCTGCCGTTTACAGAAACACCCAATATGTGGCCATAAACTACTGTACGGCCACACAGCGGGGCGTAGAGTGAAAGGTGCGCCATTTGGTTTTTGGAGGGCTGATTTTTATGGACCGGTTTATTTACACCGTGTCCTGTTTCAACCCCTCTGATGCACCCCTGGAGTAGAAACTCCCTAAAAGTAACCCCATTTTGGAAACTACGGGATAAGGTGGCATTTTTTTGGGGACTATTTTTAGGGCAAATATGATTTTTGGTTGCTCTATATTACATTTTTGTGAGGCAAGGTTACCAAAAATTGAAATTCTGAAATTTCATCTCCATTTGCCATTAACTGTTGAGGAACACCTAAAGGGTTAATAAAGTTTGTATAATCAGTTTTGAATACCTTGAGCGGTGTAGTTTCTTAGATGGGGTCAGTTTTGGGGAGTTTTTACTCTAGAGTGCATCAGGGGGGCTTCAAAAGGGACATGGTGTCAATAAAAAAGGCCATCAAAATCGGCCTTCCAGAAACCATGTCGGTCCTTTCCTTTTGCGGCCTCCCTTTTACTGATACAGCAGTTTACGACCACAAATGTGGTGTTTCTGTAAACTGCAGTATTAGGGTAATAAATATTAAGTTTTGTTTGGTTGTTAACCCTTGTTTTGTTACCGTAAAAAACGGATTGAAATGGAAAAGTGCCAAAAATAGCGGTTTTGGCACCGTTTTTTTTTTTTTTTTTAACCGTGTTAATCTGGGGGGTTAGGTAATGGGATATTTTTATAGAGGAGATTCTTACGGACGCGGCAATACCTAATAAGTCTACTTTTTTTTTTACAATTATTTAGGTTTTAGACTATATTATCTTTTTTGATACAAATAATTTTTTGGGTATCTCTAAAGTCTAAGGGTCATTTTTAAAAAATTTTTTTTATCCAATTATCTCATGTGGGGGCTCATTTTTTGCGGGATGAGCGGACGGTTTTATTGGCAGTATTTTGGGGGCTATATGACATTTTGATCGCTGGCTATTAAACTTTTTATTATGTAAGGTGACAAAAAAAAACCTTTTTTTGCACCTTTTTTTTTTTTTTCCTTGACCGTGTTAATCTGGGGGGTTAGGTCATGGGGTAGTTTTATAGAGGAGATTATTACCGACGCGGCGATACCTAATATGTCTACTTTTAATAAAAAAATATATATTTTTTTTTTTGGGTGTCTCAAGTCTGAGAACCATTTTTTTTTATCCGATGTCAGTGCTAAATTGGGATATAAATTTAGTACTCCATGGAAGTGTGATACTCCCTGAAGCAACCGTCAATGCAGAGGCCCGGATGATCGGGGCACGTGTCGCACTGAGTAGTCGTGTCCTTCCGTATCCCCCTCCTGCGACACACTCTGCACTTTTTTTGGGTTCGTCCCTTCTTTCCAGTATGGGGGACCACACCTGGAAAGTGTTGTCCAGGGACGATCCGGGCACCTACAGTTCCCGAGGTACTCCGGCCTGCTCTTTCCCGGTCCGAAAAGATCAGGGCCTTGAGGACTGCCTCATAGAACTGGAGGAATGTCCCTGTGCTGCCAGCGCTTCGGGATAGTACAAAAGAGTTGTACATGGCAACCTGTACCAAGTAGACCGCAACTTTTTTGTACCATGCCCGGGTTTTCCGCTTGGCATTATATGGCTTGAGGACTTGATCCGAGAGATCAACTCCTCCCATATACCGATTGTAGGCGACGATACAATCGGGCTTGAGGACCGTTGCCGCGGTACCTCGCACAGGGACAGGGGTGATGCCGTTACCATGAATAGTGGACAGCATAAGGACATCCCTCTTGTCCTTATACCTGACCAGCAACAGGTTTCCAGTGGTAAGGGCACGGGTCTCACCCCTGGGGATAGGTACCTGGAGGGGGTGGGCAGGGAGGCCGCGTTGATTTTTCCGCACGGTCCCACAAGCGGACGTGGATCTGGCAGCAAGGGACTGGAACAAGGGGATACTGGCATAAAAGTTATCCACGTAAAGGTGGTAACCCTTATCCAGCAGTGGGTACATAAGGTCCCACACAAGTTTCCCGGTAACACCCAGAGTGGGGGGACATTCTGGGGGTTGAATCCGGGAATCTCGCCCCTCGTACACACGAAATTTGTAAGTGTACCCTGAGGTACTCTCACAAATTTTGTATAGCTTCACGCCATACCTCGCCCGCTTGGAGGGCACATACTGGCGGAAAATGAGTCTCCCCTTGAACGCAATGAGAGACTCATCAACCGCGACCTCCCTTCCAGGTACATAGGCCTCCATGAATTTGGCCCCAAAGTGATCGTTGACCGGCCGTATCTTATACAGACGGTCATGGGCAGGATCACCTCGGGGGGGACATGCTGCATTATCGGAATAATGCAGACATTTCCGGATGGCCTCAAACCGGGAGCGTGTCATGGCTGTACTGTAAAGTGGGGCCTGGTATAGGACGTCCCCACTCCAGTACAGCCTGACACTGGGTTTTTTGACCAGGCCCATATGCAGCACGAGGCCCCAAAATATCCTCATTTCGGCTGCACTGACCGGCGTCCAGCCACCGGGCCTGGCCAAAAAGGAGCCCGGGTGTTGAGCGACGAACTGTTGGGTGTACAGATTCGTCTGCTCCACCATCAGATTTACCAGTGGGTCACTGAAAAAATGACAAAAAAAGTCATATTCAGTGTAGCCCACTGTGGAAATCTGGATTCCTGATTGGCCTACAAAATCAGGAATCACGGGCTCGTATCGCTCTGGGCTACACCAGACAAGTTCACCGGCAGGGGGCTCCGGTGGATTTAACTGGTGGGCCGGGAAACCAGTACGAGCCCCAGAGCTGCTCGTACTAGTGTGGGCCACAGGGTCCCTAACATGGCGGTCCCCTTGCTCCGCCTGGCGGCGTCTCCGCAGCCTTGGGGGCTCATCATCATCGCTAGATGATGAGGAGGATGCGGATGACAACAGGAATGTGGGGTCATCCTCATCCTCACTGGGACTCTCGGAGTCGGAGGCAAGCTGGGCGTATGCCTCCTCGGCCGAGAACGTCTGGCGGGCCATAGGGGAGTGTGTGTCTGCGTGTATATGTGCATGTGTGTAACTCTTTATTTTGTGTGCGTGTGTGTGGGGGCACGGGTGTTCGCGGACTTAACCCTAAAACTAACAGAAAAAAAAAAAATAAACTAACTAAAAAAAGGGCAAAAAAAGTGGGAAAAAAAATTCAAAACCGCTGATCAACCGTCCGAAGTTGATCAGCGGTGGGGTGTGCGATGCGCTAACAGTGGCCGGACACTAAGTGCCAGCCACAGTCAGCGTACACAAAAAAATAAAATAAAAATGCACCCCAAAAAAGGTGGGGGGGGGGGGCAGGCAAGTGGCAGCACCCCTGGGGGGTCTAGGGTCACACAGCTGTGCTGTGGACCCCAGACACCCTAACTTAGGGTGATGCAATCAAAGTTTAGAAAAGTTCAGAAACTAACTTTCCCTTTTTTTTCCCTGCCTAAACCAAACTTTCCCTGTGCTGTCCCTATGTACCTGATGGGGGGTCCTGGGGGCAAAGATCGGGTCCTGGGGGCACAGATCGGGTCCTGGGGGTGCTGGCAGCGATTTCAGACACACGTGCAGGCAGCTCCTCTCTCCTCCGGCTCCGGAACACAAAAGGAGGAGGAGAGGAGCGCCTGCCTCTTTTGAATCTGCCGCCGGACCGCCTACAGACCAATCAGAAAGCGATCCTGAGTGGTGATGTCACCATCACCACTCAGGATCGCTGGATGGTGATTGGTGGGGTGAAATCACACCACCATCACCATCCTGTTCCGGGTTATCGGGTCTTCAGAGACCCGAACAACCCGGAAACGCAGAAAACCGCAGGTCTGAATTGACCTGCGGTTTTCTGCGATCGCGTACATGGGGGGGTCACCGGACCCCCCGGCGCATTTGCCCCAAGTGCCTGCTCAATGATTTGAGCAGGCACGGGGTTCCGATCACCGCCCGCAGCGCGGCGGTGATCGAAAATACACAGGGCGTACAGGTACGCCCTGTGTCCTTAAGTACCAGGGCACAAGGGCGTACCTGTACGCCCTATGTCCTTAAGAGGTTAACTGACTGGAAGCATTATCTGCTGCAATCCAACCGACCACCTGCTTGCACTGGTCTGACTTCGAGAGGGTTGTCCAGAGCCGCCCTGCAAACTGGGACATGAAGCTAGATATCGTGGATGAATGTGTTTGTTGTGATCTGCCAGCAGGCACAGTTTCACTACATCCAGGGCCAAGGCCTCTGTGTGCTCCATCAGCAGCACGGCCACTTTCCCGTCCCTTACTGCTCACCTTCATCCTATTAAGTGGTATATATGCATGAAAGTATGTCACACGTACAGTAGCGCTGATTTTTTTTAAGTGTATGCGCAAATAAATTACAGTCAATATCACTGATATTTAGGATGCGGAAACGTTATACAGGAGAGGTACCACAGGTAATGGCGCTGCTGTCAACAGCGGCTAATAAAAAATTACAGTCAATGTCACAGATATTTGGGATGTGGAAATGTTATACAGGAGAGGTACCATAGGTAATGGCACTGCTGTCATCAGCGGCTAAGAAAAAATGACAGTCAATGTCACAGATATTTGGGATGCGGAAACGTTATACAGGAGATGTAGCGCAGGTAATGTAACTGTCCGCAGGGGACACTGTCTACGAAAAAAGTACACTGAATGTCACAGATATTTTTAGGCTGCGCACACATTACACAGGAGATGTAGCGCATATAATGTCGCTGTCTGCAGCGGCCAAACATTTGCAAGCTATTTAGCGCAGGTTGTGCTAAAAATATATATTGCTGCCAGATACAACAATAGTCCTTAAAAGGACTTTTGGGTCTCTAACAATTGCACGCAAACAAATGCTTAAAGGGGTTTTCCAATCTCAGACAATGGGGGCATATCACTAGGGTATGTCCCCATTGTCTGATGTGCACTGTCAGCCAGCACTTTGCCGGCTTAGTTTTGGGCTCCGTTTACGAGATAGGTGCGGGTCCCAGAGGTGGGACCTGCACCTATCAGACAATAGGGCATATCCTAGAAATATGCCCCCACTGTCTGAGATGGGAATACCCCTTTAAAGAGGACCTGACACCTCTCCTGACATGCTTGTTTTAATAGCTACATGCATTCACCATGTAATAATTCTGGAGCAGCTATTCTTATGGCTTTATGTTGTTCTATTCCTTTATTATTTCTACTAGAAGGTATGAATGAATTGCTAGCAGTCTGCAGTAAGGGTACAGAGGGGTGTTAAACAGTTGAGGGTGTGTACCTGCACAGTCTGACTCTATCAAGTCAGTGCTGCTGTTTCCAGACTGTGCAGGAACACACCCCAGCTGGTTACCACCCCTCTGTACACTTACTGCAGACTGCTATCAATTCATTCATAACTTCTAGTAGGAATAATAAAGGAATGGCAGTGCATAGAGCTGTAAAAATAGATGCTAGGAATCGTTATTACATGTGGAATGCATGTACCTATTAAAACAGGCATGTCAAGAGTGGAGACAGGTCCTCTTTAACTTTCCCGGTGGTGCAGCAGGCATATTAAACACTTAAAGTGTCACTAACTTTTCATAGAGACATATCAAAATTTTTGATCAGTGGGGGTCAGACCCCAACCGATCTCTAGATTGAGGGGAGAGAAAACACCCCTCAAAAGTTCATATTTTGCAAACTACACCCTTCAAGGAATTCATATATTGATGTAGTAAGTATTTTGACCACATAGGTTTCATAAATGTTTTTTAGAAGTGGGGCATAATATCTAATCATATGTAGTTTAGGTCAGATCGTTTCAAGAAAAACCACCCCATGAATTGTTAAATAACTTCTCCTGAGTACAACAGTACCCTATATGCAGCCATAAACAGCTGCATGGAAAAATTGCAGGCCTCAGAATGGAAAGACTGCCATTTGACTGGAGACACTGGTTTTGCTGGAATGAGTTTGTACATTTGCAACTCCCCTGAAGTATCAGTAAAGGGAAAATGTCCAAGTCATGGCCCCATTTTGGAAACTAGACCCCCTAAGGAATTCAGCTAGGGGTGTAGTGATTGTTTTAGCCCTACAAGTGTTTCATGGAATGTATGGGCACTGGACCATCAAAATTTTAAATTTCATTTTTTCCAGTAATAGGCCTAGTTCACACTTCAGTGTTTGGTTAGTGATGTCCATCAGCAGTTGAGAGCCAAAACCAGAAGTGGAGACTACACAGAAAGTAATTGTAATAAAAAAAAATGTGCACCTTTTCTGTGTTTTTGACCCGCATCTGGTTTTGTGTCACAATCACTGAGGGAAATCACTGACCAAATCATTGAAAAGTAGGCCTAATATTAGAAAAAAATGTAATTTTTTATTTTCATCGTCCAATGCTAATAAGTTCCATAAAACACCTGTAGGGCTAAAACCATCACTACAGCCCTAGCTGGGTAAAAGGAGAGAAAACACGTCAGAACGGATGTGCAGTTTCTCCTGATTATGGAAACATTTCTTATGCAGTCAAACAGCTGTTTGGGAAAACAGCAGGGCTCAGAAGGGAAGGCCTTCCACTTGGCTTTTGAAATGTGGATTTTAGTGGAATGTGTTCAGGGTGCCATGTCACATTTGCCACTCCTCTGAGCTACTAGTACAGTGGAAACATCAAACTGACCAAATTTTGAAAACTACACCGCCAAAGAATTCAGCAAGGGGTGAAGTGATAGTTTTGACCCCATAGCTATTTCAAAGAATTTCTTAACACTGGGCCATAAAAATGAAAAACTATTTTTTTTCCAATATTATGTTGCTTTAAAGTACAGATGAACGATTTGGTTCTAACTAGACATGAGCAAATTTATATTGTGGCTGACTCGTTGAATTGAAAAAAAGAAACGATTTGTGCCTGAATCGATTATACCGAAATGAAAACTGCTCCCATTAGCCTGAAAATTGGTATATGACACTTTGTGGTCTTGTCGGACTCATATTTTTTTCTCACTTGACTTTCACTTTCTTTTCCTTTTTTTGAAAAAAACTCATATGCTCTTTCTCTCCCTCACCCTTTTAACTCCTTAAGGACCGGGCTCATTTTCACCTTCAGGATCAGGCCATTTTTTGCAAATATGACCAGTGTCACTTTATGTGGTGATAACTTTAAAACGCTTTGACTTATCCAGGGCATTCTGAGATTCTTTTTTCATCACATATTGTACTTCATGACACAGGTAAAATGGAGTCAAAAAAATTCATTTTTATTTATAAAAAAATACCAAATTTGCCAAAAATTTTGAAACATTTGCAAATTTCCAAGTTTAAATTTCTCTACTTCTATAATACATATTAATACCTACAAAAATAGTTATTACTTTACATTTCCCATATGTCTACTTCATGTTAGGATCATTTTGGGAATGGCATTTTATTTTTGGGTGACGTTACAAGGCTTAGAAGTTTAGAAGTAAATCTTGAAATTTCTCAGAAATTTTCAAAAACCAACATTTAAGGTCCAGTTCAGGTCTGAAGTCACTTTGTGAGGCTTACATAATAGAAACCACCCAAAAATGACCCCATTCTAGAAACTACACCCCTCAAGGTATTCAAAACTGATTTTACAAACGTCGTTAACCCTTTAGGTGTTCCACAAGAATTCATGGAAAATAGAAATACAATTTCAAAATTTCACTTTTTTGGCAGATTTTCCATTTTAATATTTTTTTTCCAGTTACAAAGCAAGGGTTAACAGCCAAACAAAACTCAATATTTATGGCCCTGATTTTGTAGTTTACAGAAACCCCCCAAATGTGGTCGTAAACTGCTGTACGGGCACACGGCAGGGCGCAGAAGGAAAGGAATGCCATACGTTTTTGGAAGGCAGATTTTGCTGGACTGTTTTTTTTGACACCATGTCCCATTTGAAGCCCCCCTGATGCACCCCTAGAGTAGAAACTCCAAAAAAGTGACCCCATTTTAGAAACTACGGAATAGGGTGGAAGTTTTGTTGGTACTAGTGTAGGGTACATATGATTTTTGGTTGCTCTATATTACACTTTTTGTGAGGCAAGGTAACAAGAAATAGCTGTTTTGGCACCGTTTATTTTTTTTATACAACATTCATCATGTGGTATTTTTATAGAGCTGGTTGTCACAGACGCGGCGATACCTAATATGTTAAAAAAAAAATATTTTACACAATGATTTCATTTTTTAAACAAAATCATGTTTTAGTGTCTCCATAGTCTGAGAGCCATAGTTTTTTCAGTTTTTTGGCGATTATCTTAGGGTCTTAATTTTTTGCGGGATGAGATGACGGTTTGATTGTCACTATTTTGGGGTGCATATGACTTTTTGATCGCTTGCTATTACACAGTTTTTGATGCAAGATGACCAAAAATGGCTTTTATTACAACGTTTTTATTTTAATTTTTTTACAGTGTTCATCTGAGGGGTTAGGTGATATGATATTTTTATAGAGCCGGTCGATAGGGACGTGGCGATACCTAATATATATACTTTTTTAAAATTTATTTAAGTTTTACACAATGATTTCATTTTTGAAACAAAAAAATCTGTCACGGATGAAGTTAGCAGATAGCTGGAACATATAAATAAACGAGCGACTGGCTTGATCCCAAACTAAGGAGCTTATAGGTGAGCCCTATAAAACCCTAAGAGCTCTCCCTGACTGCTATGCACAAGCAAGGGTCTGTATGGTAGACGATTGCATGCCCGCGTACCTAATACTGTGTGACACCTGAAAACCCTATAATAGTGAGGGGACACGACCACCGGCTCCCTGCACTTAATACGGACGGAGTCAGGGTCACCTAGAATCAAGCCAGCAAGAAAACACAATAAATTAAAAGACTTAACTGTACAAACAGCAGAAGCAGCCTCCAGCAGTGAACACCTCATCCAGGAAGTAGTATAAACCGCAAAGTGAGGCAGTATGGGAGGGATTATAAAGGAAGACGATTAGTCGAAATAAGTGACACCTGGCAGAAGGAAAGGAGATGAGAAAGTGAAACCAAAACAAAGAACATCATACAAGAGGTAGAGAAGAACGTCTGCCAGATCTTCTCACAGAACTGGCGGTGACAAAATCATGTTTTAGTGTTTCCATAGTCTAAGAGCCATAGTTTTTTCAGTTTTTGGGCGATTATCTTGGGTAGGGTATGATTTTTGCGGGATGAGATAACGGTTTGATTGGCACTATTTTAGGGTGCGTATGATTTTTTGATCACTTGCTATTACACTTTTTGTGATGTAAGGTGACAAAAAATTGCTTTTTATACACCGTTTTTTTTATTTTTTTTACGGTATTCATCTGAGTGGTTAGGTCATGTGATATGTTTATAAAGCCAGTCGATACGGACACGGCGATACCTAATATGTCTACTCCCCCCCCCCTATTTTTTACCAATTTTTTTTTACTTTATTTGGGGAAAATGATGTTTTTGTTTATTTTTACTTGAAACTTTTTATTTTTAGGGGGGGGATTTATTTTTTCTACTTTTCTTTTCACTTTATTTTTTGTCCCACTTTGGGACTTCAGCTTTTGGGGGTTTAATCCTTTACAATGCATTCAAATACTTCTGTATTGGAATGCATTGGCTGTATGAGTAATACTGTGTGTATTACTCATACAGCTTCCGGCCTGTGAGATCCAGGAGGCTGGATCTCACAGGCACATCACAGGAAGGCATCAGCGCTGCCTTCCATGCCATCGGGTCCCCCCTACAGCCCCATGGGGACCCGATGGCACCGCCGCCCGCAACATGAAAAGCCGCAAACCGCAGGTCTGAATTGACCTGCGGTTTGCGGCGATCGCCGACACGGGGGAGGGGTCACGGGACCTCCCCTCGCATTTAGCCAAGGTGCCTGCTCAATGATTTGAGCAGGCACCTTGTTCCGATCACCGCCCGCCGCGGTGATCGGAAATACACAGGGCTTACAGGTAGGCCCTGTGTCCTTAAGTACCAGGACATCAGGGCGTAAAGAGGTGTCCTAAAGAGGTTAAAGGGATGTTCTGAGACTTTTTAAGTGATGACCTCCTATCCTCTGGATACATTAGTATCTAATTGGTGGGGGTGCGACACCCAGGCTGTTTAAGAAGCGATCAGCACTAGCAGTTGCACCACGGCCTTCTCTCATCTCACCAAGCACAACGTCGTACATTGTACAGCGACTGTGCTTGGTATCACAGTTCAATCCCTTCTCACTTCAATGGGGCTGTGCTGCACCTAGGCCATGTGACTGATGAACATGACATTAGATGGCCAAGACAAAACTACGTGTCAGATGGAAGATATTTGCATCTGTCAGCCTCTGAGACAATCAGGGCAACGCCCTCCCAGGGTTCTGTGATTCCCCCATCTTCACCCTCACCCGGATCATTTTGTGCGTTTGGTACAAAGTGAATCGCATAACTCTGGATTAGTTGGGCAGCAGAATTTTTGTGAAATTCTTCACAAATCCAGTTCGTTCAGAATTTATTCGCTCATCTCTAGTTCTAACAACTTGATTCATCTCATCAGCAGGGGTTTTTCACCTGTGGGGAGCTGCCTGCAAGACTCTCTTGGTCTTAATTAGAGCAGCAGCGCAGGCAAGAAATTGTTAGAGCCGGGCTTAATGTCTGGCCCTCTCAATCCAATTGATGATCTCTAATATCGTCTGGGGCAATTTATTTTCAGTGAATTTCACAAATTTTGGGCTATACATCTTTAACAAGGCAAAGAAAAAAGTTAGCACTTTTTTTTTTTTTTACGGCATTCAGCTTCAATATATCTGCACTGTCTCGCCTTCTGTTTTATAGTTAGTCCACCAGACAGCAGCTGCGGCAGCTCGTGTATAGCCCTTATCTCTGAACTCCTGATAGCTCATAAGCTCTTATTATAGCTAAATTCATATCAGTTTGATAAGAATATGGGTTAAATGAGTGTTTGAGCTGTCAACCAGTCGAGGTTGTACATAATTTATCTTTTTTTATACTATTCTATCTGCTATTTATAAGTTAGTAAGGATTGGTTTATGAGGGAACTATTATCTTATGGTACTTTATAGAATTTTCTGCAAATTATAGGACTGTATGCATTGGACAACAAGAAGCAAAATCTGGTCCAGTTTTTATATAGGATGTTCTGCAGGGGCAGACTGGGAACTTAAAGTGGCCCTGGCCTGGGGAAAAAATAAATAAATGGCCCCATATTGTAGGCGGGTCCAAATTGACTGAATGTGGGACAACAGATGTAGGCATGGCTAGCAATACTATAGTGCAGAACATACCACCCCAGCAGAGCCAGATACCACAGTGCAGCACAAAATACTGCCACCTGCGCCACAATATGAAACTGTATCATCGTTCTGAGGACAGCAAAACAGTTAAATTCAGGAGGGCACCTGCGGCTGCTGGCCAGATGCATAAGCCCCTGATGCTCCTACATTAATTAATTCTAAGGCATCAGATCGTTATGTACCAGGCTGGTGGCCAAGAGGAGGACTTGAGTGGACCCCTGGGCATCGGCTCACTATGGCCAGTCCGCCCATGACGTCCTAGTTTATATTAGTACATTTAACATATAACTACTGAAGAGGAATCCTAGGTTGATTCTGAGAGGCATCTGGCATAAGCAATATTCACACTAATGATGCGATTTTGTATGTGACCAGTTTATGGGGTCTTATTAATGTCTGCATTCCTGTGCATGGATAGCCCTGTCACGATGAAAGAAGCAGACACTACAGCTTTGAAATTAACTTCGAACCACAATATTTACTGTACATAGCACAGGGGAACAAGCGGGAAGTGTACCTGTTGCAGTAAAAGACATCCAGCTGGTAAGCAGAGCTTTGGCGCAAGTTCTCATTGTTACACAAAGGGAAAGATTGGAATTTTTTACATACTGTTATACTAAAAAAAACTAAGTTGGATTGGGATCCGTTAGATACCTTGACTATGCCGATTGCATCTATGGATTTCAATTAGCGCTACATTTATGTGAATAACACTGTACCAAGCATAAACAGAGTTATATGGTGACTGCGAGGGTCCCACAGTATACTGCTTTGTAAAACCAGGATTATGCTATTAGTGGTATAACATTGTATTCTATTATTTTATTTATTTTAGGTTTGCTTTATTTTATTTTAGGTTGATATATATATATATATACACACATATGTAAATACTTAACCCATTCAGTACTGGGCCACTTTTCACCTTGAATCCCAGGCCAAATTTTGCAAATCTGACATGTGTCACTTTATGTGGTAATAACCTTGGAACGCTTTTACTTATCCAAGCCATTCTGAGATTGTTTTCTCGTGACACATTGTACTTCATGACAGTGGTAAATTTGAATCATCCAAACTCCACAAAAAAATCCCTTCCGTATTCCCAATATCAGAGGGTAAAGCGGATAGTCAGTGACACAGAAAACTGTGAGGTCAGACTAAATGAATTGACTGACAAGTTCTTGGCTAGAGGTTATCCCCAAAATTTGCTGATAGAACAACGGGGAAAGGTAGATAAGACACAAGTAGAAAAAATTCCAAAGAAACCGCGCATTCCTCTAATCATAAAATACCACCCTTGGATGAACAAAATCAGGTCTGTCATTTATAAATATTGGAATGTAATAGCCCAGTCTTATTTGCAGGTAGAAGAATTTCAAAGCCCACCGATGGTTTATTATAAAAGGGCAAGCAACATCAGGGATAAAATAATAAGGGCTGACATTGTGAGTAATAGAGGGTTCTCCAGACAGAGCACGCTCTCCACTCCAAGATCTGGAACCTTTCCTTGTGTGAGTTGCATACATTGCTCCAGCTTGATTAAAGGCACACATCTCACTCATCCACACACAGGAGAAAGGATATCCATACGGGGCACATTTACGTGTAACAGCCAATTCATCATATACACTCACCTAAAGAATTATTAGGAACACCATACTAATACGGTGTTGGACCCCCTTTTGCCTTCAGAACTGCCTTAATTCTACGTGGCATTGATTCCACAAGGTGCTGATAGCATTCTTTAGAAATGTTGGCCCATATTGATAGGATAGCATCTTTCAGTTGATGGAGATTTGAGGGATGCACATCCAGGGCACGAAGCTGCCGTTCCACCACATCCCAAAGATGCTCTATTGGGTTGAGATCTGGTGACTGTGGGGGCCATTTTAGTACAGTGAACTCATTGTCATGTTCAAGAAACCAATTTGAAAACATCCCCCACACCATTACACCACCACCAGCAGCCTGCACAGTGGTAACAAGGCATGATGGATACATGTTCTCATTCTGTTTACGCCAAATTCGGACTCTACCATTTGAATGTCTCAACAGAAATCGAGACTCATCAGACCAGGCAATATTTTTCCAGTCTTCAACAGTCCAATTTTGGTGAGCTCGTGCAAATTGTAGCCTCTTTTTCCTATTTGTAGTGGAGATGAGTGGTACCCGGTGGGGTCTTCTGCTGTTGTAGCCCATCCGCCTCAAGGTTGTGCGTGTTGTGGCTTCACAAATGCTTTGCTGCATACCTCGGTTGTAACGAGTGGTTATTTCAGTCAACGTTGCTCTTCTATCAGCTTGAATCAGTCGGCCCATTCTCCTCTGACCTCTAGCATCCACAAGGCATTTTCGCCCACAGGACTGCCGCATACTGGATGTTTTTCCCTTTTTACACCATTCTTTGTAAACCCTAGAAATGGTTGTGCGTGAAAATCCCAATAACTGAGCAGATTGTGAAATACTCAGACCGGCCCGTCTGGCACCAACAACCATGCCACGCTCAAAATTGCTTAAATCACCTTTCTTTCCCATTCTGACATTCAGTTTGCAGTTCAGGAGATTGTCTTGACCAGGACCACACCCTTAAATGTATTGAAGCAACTGCCATGTGATTGGTTGACTAGATAATTGCATTAATGAGAAATAGAACAGGTGTTCCTAATAATTCTTTAGGTGAGTGTATATCCTGAAGTGCCCTTGTGGTCTAGTGTATGTAGGTGAGACCTCTACGAGGATGAAGGACAGGTTTTCAAAACACAAGTCCACCATACGGAAAAGAAACCTGATGTTACCCATTCCTCACCATTTTCACTTACCTAGACATACAGTTGCTCAATTACGCTTCCAGACCATTGATAGTGTCCCCCAACCGCGACGTGGCGGCAACAAGCACAAACTTCTGCTTAAAAAAGAGAGGCTTATTGGATTCATCGTCTCCAGACACTGAAACCTAGAGGACTAAACCGGGACTATGCATCAAATAGCTTTTTATAAAAACTTTTTTGATGATGATAATGATCCGATGCCGGCACATACAGATTTTCTTACAGCGGACTTGAAATTAATTAATGACTACATACTGATAAGATGGAAGTCCTCTATGAACTATAATGATTCCCACTATGACATGGACTTTTGTTATTCAACAAACTCCCCCCCTCATATACCCCGTTTGTTTACTTGGTTGCCATGACTATCTCATGCAAGGTCTGAGGTTTGGCGGGTTATTTAAATGGGTGCTGTTTCACTGTTTGTTCACAGTTTGACAAAGGCAGATTGTATGCCGAAAAACGTCACTGGAATGTGACAATAAATCACAGCAAGATTATCTAAACAAGCGAGTGACGGTCTCTTTTCTCCTTATCTACAAGGGACGCTGGTCCTGAGACACGTGCACCGCTACTCTACTTCAAACAGCAGTGCAGATTGATATATTGTATTAGTGGTAAATTTGAGTCAATACATTTCACCTTTATTTATAAAATACTAAATTTACCAAAAATTTTGAAATATTCACAATTTTCAAAATTTGAATTTCTCTACGTTCAAGACAGATAGTAATACCTCATAAAATGGTTATTAATCAACATTCCCCATATGTCTGCTTTATGTTGGCATAATTTTGTAAATGTCATTTTATTTTTTTAGGACGTTAGATGGCTTATAAGTTATTTTTCAAATTTTCAACAAAATTTCCCAACCCATTTTTTTAAGCACCAATTCAGTTATAAAGTGATTTTGAGGGGCTTACGTAATGGAAACTACCCATAAATGACCCCATTTTAGAAACGACACCCCTGAAATTATTCAAAACTCATGCTACAAACTTTGTTAACCCTTGAGGTGTTCCACAAGAATTAAAGGAAAATGGAGGTGAAATTTCAAAATTTCTTAGCTGGTAGATTTTTTATGTTAATCAATTTTTTTTGCAACACAGCTAGGGTTAACAGAAAAATAAACCTCAATATATATTACTCTGATTCTGCAGTTTACAGAAATACCCCATATATAGTGGTAAAGTGCTCTATGGGCACGTGGCAGTGGTCAGAAGGAAAGGAGCGCCATATGGATTTTGGAGGCAGATTTCGCTATAATGGTTTTTAGGCATCATTTTGTATTTGAAGAGACCCGGACGTACACCTACAGTGGAAACGCTCAAAAAGTTTACCCATTTTGGAAACTACACCCCTCAAAAAATATATTAAGGGGGATACTGAGCGCTTTGACCCCGTAAGCGTTTTACGGAATTTGGAAACACTTAGCAGTAAAAATGAAAAGTTTAGTTTCTTCCAATAAAATGTTGCTTTAGCCCCAAAATTTTCATTTTTAAAAAGGGGTAACAGGAGAAAAAGCTCCCCATAATTTGTTACCAATTTTCTCCTGAATACGGCAACACCCCATATGTGGTGGTAAACTGCTATGGGAGTACATGGCAGCACCATATGGCTTTTGCAGCGCAGGTTTTGATGGATTGGTGTATGGGTGTCATTGGTTTTTTATTTTTTAAGTGATTGTCTTGTTTTTGTGTTGCCCTATTTTTTTTTATTTTTGTGGTGATTGTTTAAGGTAGGGCTCATTTTTTGCGGGATGAGATGACTGTTTGAATGGTAACATTTTGGGGTACATAGGACTTTTTGATCACTTGGTATTACACTTTTTGTGAGGCAAGGTGAATAAAATGTCTGTATTGGCATATTTTTTTTTTACAGCATTCACCTGACGGGGTAGATCATGTGATATTTTTATAGAGCCGGTCAATACCTAATATGTCTACTTTTCTTTTTTTCCCTATTTTTTCCTACTTTATTTTGGGAAAAGGACGCTTTTTTTTAAAAAAAACTTAATTTTTTTTAACTTATTTTTTTACTTTATTTTTTATCCCACTCTGGGACTTCAATTTGGGGGTATGATCCCCTTTACAATGCATTACAAGGCTTTGGCTGTAAGTGTAATACTTACTGTAATACACTTACAGCTTCCTGCCTGTGAGATCCAGGGGGCTGGATTTTACAGACTGACATGGATGGGAGCCACGATGCCTAAGGAAGGAATTGGGTTGCCGTCCCAGCCATTGGGTCCCGATCACAGCAGCGCGGGGACCCGATGGCCACCCCACACCCGGCAGGATACCACACGTGCCGCGGTCAGCACTGACCGCGGCAGTGCAAGAGTTAATGCGCCTGCATCAGTGTTTTCACCGATGCCGGCACATACAGCAGGGGTCCGCCTATCTGTGACTGCTGGACCCCTGCAGCTGATCGGGAGCCGTAGCTGTACGGCGCTGGGATTTGTGACCCAGATACCAGCGCCGTATATAATCAGCCAGAGGAACACAGTGTGTGTGCAGGCCGCATTTCCCAGGCCAACTGTACTCTCCTGACCTGGACTGACTGTACGACAGTAATTTATGGTACAGTTAACCTGATGGTTGGGTAAGTACACAAGATGAGGTGAGTACATGACAATCTCCCTGTGGTCAGATACAGACTGGTTCTATCATACAGTCAGTGCGGGTCAGGGAAGCCGCGGTTGGCCTGGAAAATGTGTCCGACGCATGGACCGGGACATGGATTCCTGGGACGATCACGGTAGTTTGCATACTGAGCCCTCATAACAATGTCATTGTAACGTTCAGTGTGGGGTGAAAAACTCCACACTAAACACAGGAGGGAAGGGGAATGGTAACTGGGCCTGGAAACTAGGGAAGAAACAGGTCACCTCCTATACAACCCTAATCTGGGCCCTAACTACCTATCAATATCAATAGACCTTGATGGTAGGAATATTCATATGCTGTATACCTAGGCCCCTATATCCCTATAAGGCCCTGGAATGAGGTTAGGACCAGAGACAACCCATTGCTCCCCAGGTGGATGAATGGAAGTCTCTGTCTGAGGCCCAGATACAAACAACAGGGAATATAACAAACACAAAACAATAAGTACAGACAAGACTTATCTGAAAGTAGAAAACTGGCAACTCCAGAAGCACCACAGAGTACAACCGACCAGCTAGTATGAAGGCAGGAAGAAAATCTATAAACCGCACCTACAAGAGTGAGAAGCTGCTACTTATGGCAAAGGTAGTTTACCAACAAGCAACACCTGAAGCAAGGGATGTGGCATTCACCAAAACACAGACACAATAAGATCCACAGTGAACTTGTCAATTTAACCCACGAGTTTCCAGTCTCTCCAATCTCCTGGTACCTGCCACGGGAACATCCGTGACAGTCATCCACCATGCCCCCATAACAGTAATATACCGTACAGACCAAAAGTTTGGACACACCTTCTTATTCAAAGAGTTTTCTTTATTTTCATGACTATGAAGGCATCAAAACTATGAATTAACACATGTGGAATTATATACATAACAAACAAGTGTGAAACAACTGAAAATATGTCATATTCTAGGTTCTTCAAAGTAGCCACCTTTTGCTTTGATTACTGCTTTGCACACTCTTGATGAGCTTCAAGAGGTAGTCCCCTGAAATGGTCTTCCAACAGTCTTGAAGGAGTTCCCAGAGATGCTTAGCACTTGTTGGCCCTTTTGCCTTCACTCTGCGGTCCAGCTCACCCCAAAACATCTCGATTGGGTTCAGGTCCGGTGACTGTGGAGGCCAGGTCATCTGGCGCAGCACCCCATCACTCTCCTTCATGGTCAAATAGCCCTTACTTTCAAAGTTTTCCCAATTTCTTAAAGTAATGATGGCCACTCATTTTTCTTTACTTAGCTTATTTTTTCTTGCCATAATACAAATTCTAACAGTCTATTCAGTAGGACTATCAGCTGTGTATCCACCTGACTTCTCCTCAACGCAACTGATGGTCCCAACCCCATTTATAAGGCAAGAAATCCCACTTATTAAACCTGACAGGGCACACCTGTGAAGTGAAAACCATTTCAGGGGACTACCTCTTGAAGCTCATCAAGAGAATGCCAAGAGTCTGCAAAGCAGTAATCAAAGCAAAAGGTGGCTACATTGAAGAACCTAGATTATGACATATTTTCAGTTGTTTTACACTTGTTTGTTATGTATATAATTCCACATGTGTTAATTCATAGTTTTGATGCCTTCAGCGTGAATCTACAATTTTCATAGTCATGAAAATAAAGAAAACTCTTTGAATGAGAAGGTGTGTCCAAACTTTTGGTCTGTACTGTATGTGTATATATATATATATATATATATATATATATATATTAGGATGTTTCATTTTGTAATGGAAAAAAATAAAATGTTAAATTTCTGCAGACTTTGCTTATGCCCAGAGTGTCAGTGATGTAAAACATATATATTTCAAGAAGATTGGATAATATTTAGAGGTTGCACACTTTGATCAGTTTTGTAAAAGTAGGCAAAGAATAAGATTTTTCAATGTTAATTACTTTTAGTGGGAAAACTAGAAATCACAAACTTAAAATAATATTAAAACTAGACACTAAGATTAATAGGTAGTATGATAGGCAAAACATGTGTTATATTAATCAACTTTGAACTATGCAATCACTTCTTTCTTAGCTTGGTGACGACTTTTCTGTGATGCTCGACTACCCTCACCAAGAATTGTTTTTGTTGTTTGTCCCTGACCAATTCGTTTAACTTTTTTATCAGAGCAATTCCTCTTTCTGCTGTATCATTGACCACCTTAAGAGTGTTCACATGGCTTCTTAGAGAATCACTGCAGTATTCTGTCACTTCGTGGATACTAAACAATTCAAAGAACGTCTTTGTTTTATTAGTAACGAAATAGCTCAGGTCTTTTTCCTCCCAGCATGCCCAGACAGTCTACAGCTATCAGTCTACAGCAGGGCATGGTGGGAGTTGTAGTTTTACAACAGCTGGAGGGCCGCAGGTTGAGCAACCCTGCTACAGACTATTAGAATTCAGAATGCTGCTGTGAAGAAACAAACAGCAGGGGTTCGCAGATTATGAGAGGGAGCCAGCCTGAAGCCACTGAGAGTTTTAGCCTGTCACAGTTTTTGTTGATTACTTTTGAGAAGATTTTAAAGAGAACATATAAATAAAAGTGAAGTTTTAAAAAAACAGCACATGAAAAAAAGACGTAGTTAGGTCTTAAGGACCAATTTTCAGTGTTACTATTAAAGGAAATCTGTCACAAGGATAATTGCTATTGAAGTAAAGCCATGGCCTAATAGCACTTAGTACCTTATTTCAAAATGTGCCTTTGTTCCAGCAATAGATGTTTTTATCCTCTGAAAATCCAGTTTATTTGGTATGCAAATTAGCCAGTAAGGTGCCCAGAGGGGCATCACTCTTGCAGGAAGGAGCCCAGACAGGCCCCCTGCCACAATGTGTCCACCCTCAAAAGACTTAACACCCAGCCCCCAGGTCCCACTAAGCCACACGCCTGATCTGGTTAGGCCACGCCCCCTCCCACTCCTGAGCCGACGGGGATTGAAAAAATTAAGTTAAAAATCAACTTCTAGGTCCCACTAAGCTACGCCCAGATTTGGTTAGACCACGCCCCCTCCATGCCTCAGCCGACAGGGATTGAAAAAATGAAGATAAATATCAACTTCTGTCAGCTGCAGGGGTGGGAGGTAGGGTGACTTTCTCCCTGCAGCTCACACTCAAACAGTACAGTGCTGCTGTCTTGGAGTGAGCTGTTCAAAAGGACACGCCCCCGATCCAGTAAAGGCCACTCTTAAGGGGGCGGGCCCCTGCGGAGGTCACTGTCAAGGGGGTGGTATGCTGTGAAAGTCACTGTTAAAGGGGAAGGCTCCTGTATAGGTCAAAGTTAAGGGGGTGGACTGATGGGGAGGTCCAATTTTAAGGGACGGGGCACTGTGGAGGTCACTGTTTTGGGGGGTGGGGTGCTGTAGATGTGACCGTTATAGTGGATAGTGTTGATATCTTTTAACGACACAAACATTAAATGAAATAGATTAAATATACCCGAGCAAAGCCGGGTCCTTCAGCTAAAATATATATATATATATATATATATATATACACAGGGCTTTTTTTCTCAGAGAAAAGGTGGTTGAACTCACCCCCCCTCTTCCCTGGCCACGCCCCTACCCACCCCTAGGACCGCCCCCTAAAACCGCCCCTTTAGAGAACAGGGATGCAAGTAAAATTGCCAGTGACGGTCGTGAGCCAGGCTGCCAGTGCCCGCAGCCGCCACCGCCCTAGTCCACACATGGGCAGCGCAGCCTGGCCTGGCCTCTTCCTTCCCAGTATAAAATGCCCCTATACAGAGCCCCCATATAAAATACCCCTTCTTTTTAGCCTCTGTAGATGTCCCTATAGTGCCACCCAATAATGTGCCAGTAATAAGTGCGACAATAGATGCCCCCCAATCATGTACCAGTAAGATGTGCCCCCATAGATGCCCCCAATCATGTGCCAGTAATAAGAGCCCCCTACCATCATGTGCCAGTAGCCTGAGTGCCCCCCTATCATGTGCCAGTAGCCCTCCTATCATGTGCCAGTAGCCCCCCTATCAAGTGCCAGTAGCCTATTATGTTCTAGTAGCCCCCCTTATGTGCCAGTAGCCCCCCTTATCCCTTATGTGCCAGTAGTCCCCCTTATGTGCCAGTAGCCCCCCTTATGTGCCAGCATCCCCCCTTATGTCTGTGCCAGCAGCCCCCCTTATGTCTGTGCCAGCAGCCCCCCTTATGTCTGTGCCAGCAGCCCCCTTATGTGCCAGTAGCCCCCCTTATGTGCCAGTAGCCCCCCTTATGTGCCAGCAGCCCCCCTTATGTGCCAGTAGCCAGTATCCCCCCTTATGTGCCAGCAGCCCCCCTTATATCTGTGCCAGCCCAGCAGCCCCCCTTATGTGCCAGGATTGTCATTTTTATATATAAAAAAATAATAATAAACTTATACTTACTTACCTCCTCCAGGATGCGATGCAGGCCTCTTCCGGCATGTGTCCCTCGCTGGCTCAGGCGGCGCGATGACGTCATCGCACCGCCTGCATCGGCCTCTGATAGGCTGCCGGCCTAGTGCTGGCAGCCTATCAGAGGAACAGGGAGGGGACACACCTCTCCCTGCCCTGCCGCATTACAGACATTGACTTTGGAGATGAGTGAGCGCTTCCACAATGGAAGCGCAGCGCTCATCTCCTGCTGTGCCCTGCCGGCGCCCCCCTTCTGACAGCGCCCCGGGCGGCTGCCCGGCCCGCCCCAAGAAACGGCGAGTTGGCAGAAAATAGGTGGCAGAACGCCGTTCCGGGGCGTTCCGCCAGAAAAAAAGGCCTGTATATATATATATATAAATCTCAATAATAAGTATATAGTAAGTACCCTCTAGTGGTAGCTATAGACTTTTAAATCTATAACCCACATTAACTAATGTGAGTGCATCTAGATCTGGCATAAAATAAGCCATATTGTGACACAATTTGGTGTATCTAGGTTTAAAGAAATGCTATGCTTGTAAAAAAAGGGAGAAGCTTTTTGGAGAAGCGGTTGTGGCCAAGATTCTACGTTATGTGCTAATATTCTGTCTCTAAGTAAACCAACGAATAGTTGGTATAGAGTTAGACAAGTGTCTAGCCATACACCAGTTCTATTATCCAACATGGGGTACTGTGATAATTCTAGTGCAGGTCTAGTCAGCCTAAGTTTCCGCCATCCACGGGGTAAGTAAAACTGCACCTATGTCTATGAAAAGGATTTGGAGCTTTGAGCTCTATATAAACGAACAGCATTTTCAGCGATAAAATCAAATAAATTAGAACATAATTTAAGAGTTCTTTACTGTCATTAATAATTAAACATAGCAGTCACAGTCTTTGTCGTGTATAGACTGGCAGATCTTATACAGGTTACAGCTTGCTCTCTCTGTATCTCTCGATCTCTTCAATTCTCTCAAAATGCAACTACAAATACCCAACTATTTTTGCAGTTGGCCAGTCTGTCTCCAAAATATGCTGGAATTCCAAATCTGAAATTCTATGAAGTCTATAAATTAAATGCAGATTATCTCCACAGTCTATTTACTACACACCTCCTCATAAAGGCTGATATATATGTCCAAAGGTTATCGTCATTAGCTTCCTCAGAGGTGGTTTATGTCTCTTTCCCTGAAGCTGGCTGGTGCTTCTCAGGACTGCTCTTTCTGCCTCCTCTCTCATCTGTCTCACTCTACTCACTGAACAAGCAATAATAACCCCTCGTTATGTGGAGGATGAACACGTGGCCCCGCCACCTATCTCTAGTGCTAATTAAC
The DNA here is from genome assembly GCF_905171765.1 of Bufo bufo. Taxonomy (NCBI): domain Eukaryota; kingdom Metazoa; phylum Chordata; class Amphibia; order Anura; family Bufonidae; genus Bufo; species Bufo bufo. Next base: position 498,112,265 of record NC_053392.1, read on the forward strand.
TCATTTGCTTCACCTAGAAAGGAAATGCTCAATACCATATTCCCACACATTTTTAACCCTTCTAGCAGTGGACTACCAGCACACTGCAATTGTTCATGCTAAATTGTATGTTTATCTTATTGATAAAAAGCATAAAATGGTTCACTTTGTATTTAGGTTCCTGAAGTTAGTTCTACTTCATTTAACACTGGTTTATTGTTCATTTTAATGAATTGAGATTTTTTTTTTTTCAAGAAATGTAAAAGTTAATCCAATTTACCCAATAAAGTGGAACAGCCAGTAATACAAACAGTATTCATTGTTTTCCTAACATTTTTGAAGTGCTAATGTTCAAAGGGGATTAAAGGATCTTTGTTGTTATTTTTCATTTATGTTTCAAAATGAAATGTCCTAGAAATACTGAACTCTTGCCAACCTCTTATGTTGCTGGCGAAGAAGAGAAGATAATCTTTTTTCTTTCTGTGCATAAACAGATTTAAGAAGAATAACTGCTGGATTTTTGGGAATGGCTGCTGCAGTCCTCCTATGTGGATGTATAGTGGCAGCAGTGAGTTTCTTTTGGGAAGAGAGCCTTACACAGCATGTGGCTGGACTGCTTTTTCTCATGACAGGTAAACTATACAGATTAAATAAAAGGCTATGGACATCTTTGGGGCATTTTTTGTTACTGCATTCTAGTTATATTGGAATACAAATAATTTTTCCAATTGGTAATTAAACCTTTGTCTTCTACAGTTTTCAGCTTGACTGCATTTTCAGGATGTTCCTTTTCCTTCTTAGGCCTCTTTCACACAACGTTGTTTTTTTCCCATTTATGGGCCGTTTTTTGCGGTCCATATACGGAACCATTAATTTCAATGGTTCCGCAAAAAAAAACTGAATGTACTCCATATGCATTCCGTTTCCGTATTTCCTTTCCTTTGAAAGATAGAACATGTCCTATCATTGCCCGAAAATCATGTTCCGTGGCTCCATTCAAGTCAATAGGTCTACAAAAAAAAACGGAACACATACAGAAACGCATCCATATGTCTTCCGTATCCGTTCCGTTTTTGCGGAACCATCTAGTGAAAATTTTATGCCCAGCCCAATTTTTTCTATGTAATTACTGTATATGCCATACGGAAAAACGGAACAGAAACGGAAACACAACGGAAACAAAAAATGGAACAATGGATCCGTGAAAAACGGACCGCAAAACACAAAAAAATCCATATGGTCGAGTGAAAGAGGCCTTAGTGAAACCCATTAGACAGCTGCTGTGACAGCTTGATTTGTAGCCCATATCTCTAACACTGATTTAAGCCATATGTTTATCAGTTTGATATGACTTTAGCTGAAATACGGGTCTAAAGCCTCTTTCAAACGTCAGTGTATTTTGGAGTCCGCAAAACACGGATCTGCAAAAAATTTTTAAAATTAATAAAGAAGGATGACATTAGTTTTTTTTGCGGATCTATTGTAACAACAATGCCTGTCCTTGTCCGCAAAATGGTCAAAAATAGGGCATGTCCTTTTTTTTGCAAAACGGACTTGCAGATATATTGATACGGAATGCACACTGAGCCATTTCCGTTTTTTTTCCCGTCCCCATTGAAATTAATGGTTCCACATACGGACTGCAAAAAAACCTAAACAGACAAGGGCAAAAAATGCATTTGTGTACATGAGCCCTAAGGGACAGTTCTGCACCTGTTCTGTGTTTAGAGCCACACCTGGTTTTGGCTCACAATCACTGACCAAAACACTGACATGTGAATTAGGCATAAGGGCTACAGAATACTCTCTGAGGAGTTTCACTGAGAAGAAAGCGGAACAATCTGCAGCTGCAGTAAAACTGAAAGCTGTAAAAGACAAACTGTTGAACATTATTAATAAAGACTAATTAGAGAATGTTTTTAAACCATGATAAGTAGAAAGCAATAATAAGAAAATGACACAAAAGTGTCCCTAGACCTTAAATTCAACAGACTTGATTTTCTAAGATGTAGCATTTTCCGATTGCAATTTAGAGCATGCAATTGAAATGTTTTTTATTAGACATATTAAAATTAGTGTGCTAAAAAGCTATAAGAATACAGTACCAAGCGCCACATAGAGTAGTACTTTTAAGATTGCAAAAGCCAGGGTGAAAGAGCAGAATTTGAGAATGGACTCTCACCTTGTGTTGTGACAAAGCACAATATCCGTTGGGTGTAACCCATCACAGAGGAATTCTGGACGCCAAGTCAGTGATACAGTGATACATCTGAAGAGGGGGGTTTCCTCAAAATGTGTGATTATTTTGATCAGTAAAGAAACTTCTGAATCACTTTTGGCCTGCTGCTGTGCCTTCTTTTGCCTGACTGGCGGTTGTCAACAGCCTGCCTCTCGCCATCATATATTATAGTTGACCATAAACATTAGACCAAACTCATCCAAACATCCATAATTTAATGGGAAATTCTCAAGCTATCTAAAGTCTATGGGGGCTTGATGACCCTTGGCCACTGCATGTCAAGGCAAACAAGGGTTTGCATGTTGGATTCAAATTCTTTTTTCCTACTGAAGAAAGATAAGCCAGTACGCTCCATCCCTGTACAGCCTGTGCGTCAAACCCACTCCCCTGAGACTTCAGGGCCAGGTGTGAATATGTTTTTACTGCCTGGCCTGTCAGTCTTAGCAGTGTGGGTGCGACAAAGCAGACAGGGACTGGAACCCATGGGTTCAGTGGCACCATTCTAATTGCACCCAGGGGCTCATTTACATATCATAAAAGATCATTATTCTATACATTGGACCCATGTAAATAAATGTGGCTAAATGGATTGCATTCAGCAGACATGAGCACATCTCGCATGTTAGGTGGATTAAAGGTCATAAATCTGGTGACAAGCTCTTTAAAGACATTGTAGCATGATTAAAAGATAATCCACTGACCACAGACAAAGTACTTGGCTATTTCCAGCAGTCCCATATAGAATGAATAGAGTAGCAAGGAGCATGATCTACCTGACATTTCATCAGGAAGGAGTAACAGGACCTCTATTCTTGAGATTAGTAGGGGGTTCCAGAGGTCAGGCGCCCACCAAGTTTTGTGTGCTTCTAAAGCCTCTTTATCCTTAAAGGGGTTGTTCTGGATTTTTTTTTATACTTGCCCCCTAGCCAGCAGTATCTGTGGAGAAATCTATGCTCCTCTCCACTCCAAGTCCATGACTCTCTTCGGTGGTCTGGGTCCCATCTGTCAACTTTCACACAAATGGGGACACGTGTGTTGCTGCAACCAATGACTGGTCTTAGCAGTGATGTGCTCCCAATCAGCACATGACCTAGAAGTGATGTACCACTTACGGATGGCTAGAACTTTTGTCTAACTTTATACCAACTATTAGCTTAGTTTGCAAGAGAATTTAGTGCCATAATATAGGTGACATTTTGGTTAACTAAAAAATAAAATGGCTGCACACCATTATACATACAAACAGTAGAGAAATGGGGGTCATTCTAAATAAAAGTGGTACAATACCGACTATAAATGAGTTAATGGAAGCTCTTTGCGCACATATATGCTCAAACATGTGTCGGCCCATCTACCAGGCGTAAAGGTGGCTTCCGCAGATGGGTCCCTAACACTAAATATACTGCCTCTCTTTGGACTTACTTAAGCCTACAATATTCAGGGCAGTGTAGAGACCAGCTACATACGTACTCTGCTCAGAAGTCCCAGGTAGATGGGCGTGTTCAGTCTAAAAGAGGCGCTACCCTCAATATATACCACAAGAGAAGGTTCTAGTCTAAATTCTCTTGTGGTATATATTGAGGGTAGCGCCTCTTTTAGACTGAACACGCCCATCTACCTGGGACTTCTGAGCAGAGTACGTATGTAGCTGGTCTCTACACTGCCCTGAATATTGTAGGCTTAAGTAAGTCCAAAGAGAGGCAGTATATTTAGTGTTAGGGACCCATCTGCGGAAGCCACCTTGACGCCTGGTAGAAGGGCCCAACACATGTTTGAGCAAATATGTGCACTAAGAGCTTCCATTAACTCATTTATAGTCGGTATTGTACAACTTTTATTTAGAATGACCCCCATTTCTTAGCTCTACTGTTTGTATGTATAATGGTGTGCAGCCATTTTGTTTTTTATAATTATGTTTGCTTCATGGATATGCACCTGTGATTCTGAAGGTTCTAGTCTAAATTCTCTTGTGGTATTTTGGTTAACTAAGTCACAACCCATTCTTGGTAGGCCATGCCTCTTTGCGTGGTGCTGTGGATTTTTCTAAAACTAATTGCACCAAAAATGTGCCAAATAACTCAAAGTATGGTGCATTTTATAATAAGATCTAATCACATAAGTAAATGTGGCCATTACATTTTTTTAATTGCAGCATATTACAACCACAGATTTAGGGAACATGTAAGCATGTTCTTCATATGACATTAATATCATTATTAAAATCTACTAGTACATTCTGTAATGAAAGACCAGATCATATATCGATCTGGTAATATTTTTCTAGGCATTTTTTTATGTTCTAAAATTTAGTATATAAAATGAAACATTAATCCAGGAATTCATAATAATTTCTATAAAATGTAATTATTTACAGCAGGAATAAAACCTTTTGAATGATTTCTTACTAATTTCTTATATTTATTTCATTTGTTTTCTTTTTCAGGAATCTTTTGTACAATTTCTTTGTGTACATATGCAGCAAGTGTCGCTTATGATCTAAACCGCCTGCCAAAATTTATTTATGGGCTTCCAAGTGATGTGGAACATGGATACAGCTGGTCTTTGTTTTGTGCATGGTGCAGTTTGGGCTTCATAGTAGCAGCTGGATGTCTGTGCACTGCATACCCTTTTATCAGCAGGACCAAGATTTTGCATCTTAAGTTTGCCAGAGACTCTTGTGTATGACTGTGAGAGATGCAAGGTTAATGACTTTTGTTTCCATCTACAAGACATTGTGTGCACTACAAGACTGGCTAAGCGTGATCTGTACGTATCAACAGAATATCGTGTTTAAAGCACAAGTTCCATATCCTTAAAGGACTGCAAAAATAGTGTCTTGTTATGTGAAATGCATATGTATGATGACCCAAGACACCATTGTTCCACTGTTGGATCTTGCCCTTAAACCTGCTTGATCACCTCTGCAGATCAGTCATTAGAATGTCAAACAATTATGTTAAATTGAGATGGATTTATTAAATACAACTCGGTTTCTTGGGGGGGAAAAAAAACAAAAGCAAGGAAATACATTGCAATCAGGTTCCTTGAGAGTCTATTATTTATGCAGAATTTTTACTAATGTCTAACAAATGTGTCAAGAACATTGCATAGTTCAGAAGAGTGAAATTCATCATCCTGTTTTTGTTTCCAGATTTTTACCTTGTTGTCGTTTATAAAAAATAGAAATCAGTCCTGTTAAAGCAAACTTCTAGATCAAAAGATATGTTCTTCATATCACGCTTAAAAAATTTCACCTCCAAACTGTGTTAAAAGTCATTTCAGCTCCAGAATTGCATCACATCAAATATGATTTTTATTAAGCAATGTCAATCCTATTGTGTCATAGAAAAGTACAGTGGCCTAAATGAATTAAGACCTAGCACATATTAATGATTGCATATTTTGCCACTGTGCAGTTTTGAAAGGCCCTTTAGAACATTACATCTGATATCAGTATTATATATTTTGGGTGCTATGGGTATGTTCAGATGAAGTGGCAAGTCCTATGACATATAGGGAATTTTGTGGCTCTGCAGATCCAAACTATGTTCTAAAATGTGCGCAGATGTCATCTGCATGTGAATCAGGTTTGGTAAATCCCAATTCACGTTTATTGTACTATATATGCACTATGTTGCATATTATTTGTGCAAAAAAAGTACACAGCATCTGAATATACTCCAAAGTTCCTTATTTGTACAAAACAACCCCTTATTTCCAGCCTAAGATTATAAAGAAGCCCAACGTTATATTTTCAGGTAAAACTCAAAACTGTAATTCCAGTGCAGAAGAGATCAATGTTAGTTTGTGATTTGATTTGAACTATAAAGCACTACATGAACTTAGGAACCTTTATGGATTCCAATTATAAGTGAACGGCACAATGGACTTCCTGCATTATACAAACGCACAGTAAGATCACTCTGTTAAATAAACAATTTTCTTGATAAAATTGTGCACTCTTTTTTTTGTTCAAACTTTGTTCTATATAATTTTTTTTTTATATGTACAGCTCCTTAAAAAGGATTCATACACCTTGAACTTTTACACATATTTTCACATTACACCCGCAAACCTAAATGTATTTTACTTGGATTTTATGTAATAGACCAACACAAAGTAGCAAGTATGTGTGAAGGTAAAGAAATACATGGTTTTCAAAAATTTTAATAAATACAAATCTGAAAATTGTGGCATGCATTTGTATTCAACCCCCTGTACTCTGATACCCCTGTGTAATTTATTCTCAGTATAACTACAGCTGTTCTGTGAAGGCCTCAGAGGTCTATTAATAAATGTTAGTGATACAAACAGAATCATGAAAACCAAGGAGCACAAAAGACAGGTCAGGGATAAAGTTGTGGAGAAGTGTAAAGAAAAAAAAATATCCCAAGCTCTGAACATCTTACAGAGCACTGTTCAATCCATCCTTCAATCCATCATCTGAAAATAGTGGATAGCCAAGACATGGCTGTCCACCAAAACTGACAGCCCAGGCAAGGAGATCCCCAATTAGAAAAGCAGCCAAGAGGCCCATGGTCATTCTGTAGGAGCTGCAGATATCCACAGCTGAGGTGGGAGAATCTGTCCACAGGACAACTATTAGTTGCGTACTACACAAATCTGGCCTTTATAGAAGAGTGGCAAGAAGAAAGACATTTTTGAAAGCAAGCCATAAGAAGTCCTGTTTGCAACAAGCCATGAAGGGGACACAACAAACATGTGGAAGAAGGTGCTCTGGTCAGATGAGATCAAAGTTGAACATTTTGGCCTAAATGCAAACCGTTATGTGTAGCAGAAAACTAACACTGCACATCACACTGAACAGACCATCCCCACTGTGAAACATGGTGGCAGCAGCATCAACACAGGGCAATCCTGGAGGAAAACCTGTTAGACATTGAAAAACACTTGAGACTGGGGTGGAGGTTCACCTTCCAGCAGGACATCCTCCCTAAACATACAGCCAGAGCTGCAATGGAACATTTTAGATCAAAGCATATTCATGTATTAGAATGGCTCTGTAAAGTCCAGACCTAAATCCTAATGTGAATCTATAGCAAGACTTGAAAATTGCAGTTCACAGATGCTTTCCATCTAATCTGACTGAGTTTGAGCTATTTTACATAGAAGAATTTTAGCCTCTAGATATGCAAAGCTTGTAGAGACATACCCCAAAAGACTTGCAGTGTAAGGTGGTCCACAAAGTATTGAGGGGGGTTGAATAAAATGCACACCACAGTTTCCAGATTTTTATTAACAATTTTGAAAACCATGTATAATTTTCTTTTCACACATACTTGCTACTTAGTGTTGGTCTATCACATAAAACCCAATAAAATACATTTGAGTTTGTGGGTGTAAATTGCAATCCATCAGCAGTGGCCGTGCTTGCACAATATAGGAAAAAGCACTAGCCTATGTGCGCTCCCATGGTCCGGGCCACCAGAGAGGCTGACGCTTTTTCCTATAGTGTGCAAGCACGACCAAAGACATATTGCAGGGTGGTCTATAACCATGGAAACGAGCAGTGTATAATGTGATGGAAAAATGAATCCAGCCAGCAAAGGAGGCAATATGGACAATCAGAATACATTAGTAAGTGGCTCATATCTTTCTCTACATGATAAATTACATTTGTCATGAGACAATCCCTTTAAGTCTGGACTTTGACTAGGCCACGCCAAATTCTTCATTTAGTTTTTTTTCAGACATTCAGAAGTGGACTTGCTGGTGTGCTTCGGATCATTGTCCTACTGCAGAATCCAAGTAGACTTGAGCTTAAAGCCGCTGTCACCAAGATCAAACCTATTAAACCAGATATACTGCCTAGTAGGGCTCATCATGCTAATTAAAACGTCTAATATTAGGTGTATTTCTGGCGCAGACTGTGTTGCAAAGCTCATTTGCGTTGCAATCTGCGACTTTTCCCTGCTCACGCCAGGTCTAAAAAAGGGGGTGTGGTGTTGGAGAACAGGCTGACCCGTCTCATTCATCATTTTCTACGCCTGTTTTAGGCATAGAAAATGGTCTAAATCAATGCCAGCAAGGGAGCTGGCATAGATTTAGAAGCGGTGGTGGATCCACCGAAGTAATGTAAAGGCTGGTGCCTATACATAACTTTGGCGGACCTTATTAAGACCGATGTCTAAAACGCCTTACTAAATTACCCCCTATACCTCTCTTTTGTCTGTATGCTAAACAGCTACAGATACAGAGTTTTTTTCATATACAAATGAGCAATTGGAGCACCAGGAGGAGGGGCTAGATCATTTGAGCACAGCTTTTTAACGACCCCCTTCCCCCCCATCACATTTAATTATTTGGGGGAGGGGCAATTATTTTTTCACATAGGGCCAGGTGGTTTGGCATAACTTTTCCCCCTGAATAATTAAACTACGATTTAAAAACTGCTTTTTGTATTTACTCAGGTTAGGCTACTTTCACACTAGCGGCACGGACCTCCGGCAGGCTGTTCTGTCGGGTTAACAGCCTGTCGGATCCGTCCTACCGCTATTGAACGTGTGCCCCCGGACTGCCGCTCCGTCCCCATAGACTATAATGGGGGCTGAGTTCCGGCGGAAGCACGGCGAGAGGCTGCCGGAATAAAACTACGACATGTCCGACATTTATTCTGGCAGCCTCTCGCCGGGCCTCCGCCCCCATTATAGTCAATGGGGACGGAGCGGCAATCCGAGGGCACACGTTCACTAGCGGCAGGACGGACCCGACAGGCTGTTCACCTGACGGAACAGCCTGCTGGAGGTCCGTGCCGCTAGTGTGAAAGTTACCTTTATCTGATATTCAATGTCTGATATTCTAATTTGCTTGATAATCTGAAACATTTAAGCGCTACAAAAGTACAAAAACAAAAGAAATCTGTAAGGGGGCAATACTTTTACACAGCACTGTATGTCTGCAAAATGCAGACCAAATAAAATGTGGGGACCACAAAACGGATAATGGTCATGTTCACGGGGCCTAAATTTTAATATGAGACAAAACAGGACCAAGGGAATGGAAGAAGAACTGTTATTTGTTTGTGCATTTTCTGTGTTTAATGTTCTTTATTTAGAACGCATAAATGAGCAGGAGAAAACCTCTTAGAGGCTCCAGCTTTAAAATCTGCAGTTGGGTTGTGAATTATCACCATAAGTTTTTTTAGAAGGTTACAATAGCAGAGTTTTATTCACTAACCCTGCTGAAAAACAAACATAGGGGGTCATTTATTAACCTGAAATATGCCTATATTAAGCGTAGAAAAAGGTCTAAATGTAAAACAATTCGGAAGCGGTCTTACATTCAGGCCCCTTGCAGACGAGCGTGAGCGGATTAGGTCCGGATGCGTTCAGTGAAAACGGAGCGATTTCACAAGAAAGTTCATTCAGTTTTGTCTGTGATCGCGTTCAGTTTTTATCACGCGGGTGCAATGCAATTTAATGCGTTTTGCACGCGCGTGATAAAAAAATGAATGTTTACAAACAACGCATTTTCACGCAGCCCCATTCACTTTTTTGGGGCCAGTGTTTCAAAATCGCTGAATATAGAACATGCTGCGATTTTCACGCAGCGCACAAGTGATGCGAGAAAACCAACGCTCAAGTAATGAATGGGTCCGGATTCCATGCGGGCGCAATGCGTTCCCATCACGCATTGCACCCATGCGAATACTCGCTCGTGTGAAAGGGGCCTTAGAACTGGCACTGGATGTGCAACAGGTATGGAGAGGCCTGCATCTCTTCAGAAATTCAGCAGAACCACCGCCAGCTTAGGGCTTTATTAACACCGGCGTCTAAAATGCTGGTCTTAATAACTATGCCCCATAGTTATGAACAGAATTGCTTCCAGTGGTGTAGCTCGTCCCTAAAGGACACTTTACACATATAGAATAGCCTTCTATTGTCACATCAAGTTAGCGCAGCGTTACCACAGAATGAGGCAATATTTTAGCTAAATATGCTGTATAAAGGATGTATTAGACATCTCAATCATGTAGGCGATTGTCGGGAGGGAAGCGTTCCCTCCTGGCAAGCACCTGCTCGCTAGCGGAGGAGACTGCTGCCATTACATTTGCAGATGTTGCATTTGGGTCTTTCCAAATCCAACATCTCTCAAGTGCAACTCTTAAGTGCACATACTGAATTATACCAGAATGTAATATTATGGATATGGAATCCACTTTGTCATCACTGCCTACTGACCATCACCCAATTCTCTCCTCTCCAGGAATGTCTTCACTGAAGCTCACTGCTGCACCCAGCTTTTCCACAGTCTGATATTGTCCACCCCTCTCATCTTTCCTTTTAAATCCTGGTATGTCTTCACTGAAGCTCACTGCTGCACCCAGCTTTTCCACAGTCTGATATTGTCCACCCCTCTCATCTTTCCTTCTAAATCCTGGTATGTCTTCACTGAACTTTAGGGTCTCTTTCCCTGCTGGATTTATTGAGTATTTGTTTACATTGACTATTTCACCCCTGTATCTGGTCCTCCCTTGATTAGGCCAAATGTAGCCCCCTCCCCTCTTGGTCACACCTGATTGAACACTGAGTGGTATAAATCTAAGTTTCTAGGTATTCCAGACCTTGGTCTTTCCAAATACAACATCTCTCAAGTGCAACTCTTAAGTGCATATACTGAATTTTACCAGAATGTGACCAGAAGGGGGCCACAGGTGATTACATACATAGTTACTGCAAACAATGTTTCATTTTTTCATCTTACTCTTTCCACTTTTCCACAACTATTCATCTCTCCCTCCATCTTACCTTTTAATCTAACAGCTAGCACAAACCGGTTTGCCAACATAAAACAATTCCTTCCCAAACACACACAGATACCGCCTGCCCTCTCTTATTCTCACCTATTAACACTTACTTTCTCTGCTTCTCCTTATTGCTGGTGATATCTCTCGAAATTCAGGCCCCCCTCAGCAAATCCCCACTATCACCTCCATGTCCCACTACAAATCTACTTCTAAAAATTTCTGCAACCCCTTAAACCTAATAACCATTCCTCTGACCCCTGTTCCTTTGGTTCCTCTTGCAGGAGCATTATGGAATGCACGCTCTGTCTGTAACAAACTGTCCTACATTCATGAACTTTTCATCTCTCAGAAACTTTCCTTTCTGGGTCTCACAGAAACATGGCTGACACCCTCTGACACCTCCTCCCCTGCTGCACTCTCATATAGTGGATTTCAGTTCACCCCCCCCCCCCCCCGCCCCGGCTGCAAACATGGTGGAGGAGTTGGTCTTCTATCAGACACCTGCTCCTACAGCCCAACTCCCCTGCCATATAGAAAATGTTTGTCCAGCTCACTTGTTCGGCGTGTGATATCCTGTGTGCCCAGAGTCAGACCAGCAAGTTCCTGGATATGCAGGCAAAATGAAATGAAAAAGACGATTCCGGCACTGTATTTTCTTCCCATAAAATCTTCCTCTTTATTGTATCACAGTATAAGTATGCCGACAGTATCACAAACTAGCAGTTGTTTACGCGTTTCGGAGACCTTCTCCTTAGTCGTAACAATGTGATCTGAGGGTTTGAAAAATTTATAGACCCATGTACCCTCCCCCATCTAGTGGGTGGTGGTAGCAGGACGTCATAACTAAATCAACCAAGAGACTAACACCTGTGGTATCATTCTCACTAAACACATTAGTTAAAAATAGCCCCACACGATGCGCTCCGCACTACCCTGCGCTTGGACTGTGCATATCACTATGGCTAAAAATCCTTTGCATATCAAGGGAGCAAGCACAACCACAAGGTGTGAGGAAACGCATCATGTGAATAAGGCATATACAAAGTATCAATAATAAATAAAAATAAATGTAAATGTAACCTGTAGAAAACTCTACATGCGAAATGGGGGAGATGGATTATAACACGGCCACAATCTCCTAGTTGTTATAGTGTAAAATGGACATATTAGCACTTATACATGAATGAACCACAATAGACAGACATAAAATGGACAGACATATGATGAAATATTTTTCATCCTAAAGCAGCTGTAGGATCACATACAAATATCAGATGTAAATGATTACTGGTAAATATACATCAGTTCTTTCTTTTGATTGAGACCCGTTGGCACCTTCGTATTTAAAAGGAAAATCCAAAAGGCCTCTCTCAAAAGTATTTTCTTTTGATAGTCCCCTCCCCTAGCTGGCACCGTTACCTTCTCAATTGCAAATGCACGGAGGGATCCCGCGTAAATAACTGCTTGTTTGTGATACTGTCTGCATACTTATGCGGTGATACAATAAAGAGGAAGATTTTATGGGAAGAAAATACAGTGCCGACACTTTCTGCCGACATCCCCACTATCATCATGGGTGACTTCAACATCCCTATTGACACCTGCCACTCGGCCGCCTCTAAACTCCTATCACGCTCTTCCTCCTTCGGCCTATTACAGTGGTCTTCAGCTCCCACCCACAGAGATGGTCACACACTCTGGATCTTATCTTTACCCGCCTCTGCTCCCTATCTAACCTTTCTAATTCCCCTCTCCCCCTATCTGACCACAACCTACTCACCTTCTCTTCATTGGTCTCTTCTGCTGCTCCCCCGGTCCACACACTAGCACACCCCGACAGGAACCTTAAGCATCTCGACTTTCGCTTGCTTTCTGACTCTCTTCTCCCACTCTCTACCATCTGTTCCCTCCAAGACCCAGATGCTGCCACCACCCTATATAACAACACAATAAGTACAGCTCTGGACACTGTTGCCCCCCCTCACACACAACAAAACCCGAAAAATCAACAGACAACCATGGCACACCAACCTGACCAAAAAACTCAGACAAGCTTCCAGGGCTGCTGAGCGGCGATGGAAGAAATCCCATTCTAAAGATCATTTCACCGCATACAAGCAATCCCTGCTCATATTCAAATCCTCACTCGCTGATGCAAAACAGCCCTACTTCTCATCTCTCATATCTTCCCTGGCTCACAGCCCTAGACAACTTTTTAACACTTAACTCCCTTCTCGGTCCCCCAGCGCCCCCACCCTCTCCTCTCATCTCAGGTGAGGACTTTGCCAAATACTTCAAACAAAAGATAGTCAACATCATAGAAAGCGTTGGTACAAAATCCCCACAGACCCTCTACACAACTGCTCGGTCCTCTTCTCCCAAAACCAGCTTCTCCACCATTAAAGAAGAAAAACTCTCCAGATCTCATCTGACCACCTGTGCACTTGACCCAATTCCATCCCACCTCACCACAGTGTTTATCCCAGCCCTAACTCATCTCTTTAACCTATCACTAACCTCTCGTGTCTTCCCCTCTGCTTTTAAACATACTACCATTACGCCAGTCCTCAAAAAGCCTTCACTTGACCCATCTTCTTTGTCAAGTTATCGCCCCATATCACTTCTTCCGTATGCCTCAAAGCTACTTGAATAACATGTCCATTCAGAACTGTCCTCTCACCTCTCCTCCTGCTCTCTCTTTGACCGCCTACCATCTGGCTTCCAACCCCACCACTCGACTGAGACTGCCCTTACCAAAGTCACCAATGACCTACTAACAGCCAAAACCAAGAAACAATACTCTGTCCTCCTTCTCCTTGACCTGTCCTCTGCCTTTGACACTGTTGACCACTCCCTTCTGTTGCAAACTCTCTCATCTCTTAGCATCACTGACCTGGCCCTCTCCTGGATCACATCATACCTCACAGACCAGACGTTTAGCGTCTCCCACTCTCGCACCAACTCCTCGTCTCATTCCCTCTCTGTTGGTGTCCCGCAAGGCTCTGTCCTAGGACCCCTGCTCTTCTCGATCTACACTTTTGGCCTGAAACAGCTCATAGTTCCAGACATCACCACCTTACTATCAAGAATCCCACAATGTCTATCTTCTATATCATCCTTCTTCGCCTTTCGCTTTCTTAAACTTAACATGGATAAAACAGAATTTATCATCTTTCCCCCATCTTGCTCAACCCCCCCAACAGACCTATCTATCACGATCAATGGCTGCACACACTCCCCGGTCAACCAACCAAGTCCGCTGCCTTGGAGTGACCTTGGATTCTGCCCTCTCCTTCAGACCGCACATCCAAGCCCTTTCCACCACCTGCCGCCTCCAACTCAAAAACATCTCCTGCATCCGTGCTTTCCTTAACTTTGAATCTGCGAAAATGCTTGTACATGCCCTCATCATCTCCCGTCTAAACTACTGCAACACTCTTCTGTGGCCTTCCATCTAGCACTATCGCACCCCTCCAAACTATCCTCAACTTCTGCTGCCCGACTAATCCACCTCTCACCCTATTACTCCTCTGCCTCTCCCCTCTGCCAATCCCTTCACTGGCTCCGCATTGCCCAGCGAATTCACTTCAAAGTACTAACAAAAACATACAAGGCCTGTACCCTCCCTACATCTCTGAGCTACTTTCCTGATACATCCCCACATGCACTCTCCGATCCTCACAAGACCTCCTTCTCTCCTCTTATCACCTCTTCCCACAATCGCCTCCAAGATTTCTCCCGTGCATCCCCCATACTCTGGAACTCGCTACTCCAACATATCAAATTCTCACCTACAGTGGAATCCTTCAAAAGAAACCTGAAAACCCACCTCTTCAGACAAGCCTACAACCAGTGGCCCTGCTGCCTCTATACCGCCATGAGCAACTTCACCCGCACCTACTGTGTCCTTCTCCCATACCATGTAGATACTAAGCCCTCACGGGCAGGGCCTTCTCTCCTTCTGTACCAGTTTGTAACTCGTCTTGTTTATGATTAGTGCAATTGTCTGTATTATGTATGTATACCTCTTCTTATATGTACAGCGCTATAGAATGAATGGCGCTAATAAATAATAATTACATGCAGCTATCTTCTCCGCAGCATGGGGAGGAGTGATCGTTATGCCATCGATTGTTCCCCATGTCGTATAGTGGTTTGCCAGCAGCAGATCGTGATTAGACAGCACAATCTGCTGCCTGCAAACAATATTTTTTTACCATCTCAAAAGATTAGCATTGCATGATGAACAAGCATTTGCTCATTCATAGGGCAATTGGCAGCAGTATTACACTGCCAGATTATTACTAACGAGCGTTCATACCAAACCTCGGTTAGAGATCATCAAGCAGAAAATCTGGCCATGTAATATACCCTTTAACCCCTTAGTGACCACCCATACGTGTTTTTACGGCAGTCACTAAGGGGCCTTCCGGTCCATTCACACTACGTAGTGCATTGCGGATCCGCAATACACCCGGCCGGCAACCCCATAGAAATGCCTATTCTTTTCTGCAATTGTGGACAAGAATAGGACATGCTCGATTGTTTTCCGGAGCTGCGGATCGGAAGATCGGGGTAGCTCCAGAAATGCGGAGAGCTTTATTACGACAGCCTAGTCTAAAGTGCTGACAGAGGGAGCGGATTTCCTCTGTCTCTCATCGGCACCCCGCAAATACGATCGCGGGGTGCTGATGTGTGTGAAGGCTGGCTGGGGTAACGTTTAGACCCCAGACCAGCCTTGAGTAATTTCCAGCAGGCTGGTCAATGTCAGAATAGCACTGACATTAAAATGCAATGCACTATAGGGATAATGAATTGATTGCATTTTAAAATCATTTAGAATGTTGTCTGTTATAGTCCCCTTGTGGGTGGGACTATTAACACCTCAGCTCCCCTAGCTTAAACACCCTAATGACCAGGCCACTTTTTACACTTCTGCACTACACTACTTTCACCGTTTATTGCTCGGTCATACAACTTACCACCCAAATGAATTTTACCTCCTTTTCTTCTCACTAAAGAGCTTTCATTTGGTGGTATTTCATTGCTGCTGACATTTTTACTTTTTTGTTATTAATCGAAATTTACCGATTTTTTTGCAAAAAATGACATTTTTCAGTTGTAAATTTTTTTTAAAGAATGACATCCATATATCAATTTTTCTCTAAATTTATTGTTCTTACATGTCTTCGATTAAAAATAAAAAAAAATGGTTTGGGTAAAAGCTATAGCGTTTACAAACTATGGTACAAAAATTTGAATTTCCGCTTTTTAGAAGCAGCTCTGACTTTCTGAGCACCTGTCATGTTTCCTGAGGTTCTACAATGCCCAGACAGAAGAAACCCCCACAAATGACCCCATTTCGGAAAGTAGACACCCTAAGGTATTCGCTGATGGGCATAGTGAGTTCATAGAAGTTTTTATTTTTTGTCACAAGTTAGCGGAAAATGATGATTTTTTTTTTCCTTACAAAGTCCTCATTTTCCGCTAACTTGTGACAAAAAATAAAAAATTCTAGGAAACTCGCCATGCCCCTCACGGAATACCTTGGGGTGTCTTCTTTCCAAAATGGGGTCACTTGTGGGGTAGTTATACTGCCCTGGAAATTTAGGGGCCCTAATGTGTGGGAAGTAGTTTGAAATCAAAATGTGTAGAAAATGACCTGTGAAATCCTAAAGGTGCTCTTTGGAATGTGGGCCCCTTTGCCCACCTAGGCTGCAAAAAAAGTGTCACACATCTGGTATCGCCGTACTCAGGAGAAGTTGGGCAATGTGTTTTGGGGTGTCATTTTACATATACCCATGCTGGGTGAGAGAAATATCTCGGCAAAAGACAACTTTTCCCATTTTTTTTATACAAAGTTGGCATTTGACCAAGATATTTATCTCACCCAGCATGGGTATATGTAAAATGACACCCAAAAACACATTGCCCAACTTCTCCTGAGTATGGAGATACTACATGTGTGACACTTTTTTGCAGTCTAGATGCGCTCAAGGGGCCCAAATTCCTTTTAGGAGGGCATTTTTAGACATTTAGATCCCGACTTCTTGTCACGCTTAGGGCCCCTAAAATGCCAAGGCAGTATAAATACCCCACATGTGACCCCATTTTGGAAAGAAGACACCCCAAGGTATTCAATGAGGGGCATGGAGAGTTCATAGAATTTTTTTTTTTGGCACAAGTTAGCGGAAATTGATTTTTCTTTGTTTTTTCTCACAAAGTCTCCCTTTCCGCTAACTTGGGACAAAAATTTCAATCTTTCATGGACTCAATATGCCCCTCATGGAATACCTTGGGGTGTCTTCTTTCCGAAATGGGGTCACATGTGGGGTATTTATACTGCCCACACATTTTATAAATATCTCCAACTGTGACATACTATGAACGGACACTTTAGAGGTACTCCAATAGCAATCTCTGATTACCCACTAATTGGTTTATGCGCTCCCAAGGCCCAGGGGATTTATCTCCGCTCTTTACACTCACTTACTGAGCACCAAGATGCACAAGGCACCCCATCTTAGTACTCTCCAAATGGGAAACTCTAATACCTGGTATTACTAATGAGGGAAATTAGTGACGTATTGGAATCTCCTGTACTGGTTTCCCCGTCCATTAAAAATAAACTTATACAGCTATGTATTATCCACCAAAGCTATCTCTCTCCCGTCCGGTTACAAAAGATGGCAGACTGTCACACTCTAGGTGTCATAGGTGCGACTCCGAAGGGGCAGCTTTCTGGCATCTTATATGGGAGTGTCCATTCATACAAACCTTCTGGTCTGACATTACAAGCTTTCTCTATGTCTTATACACCTCCAGGTACCACTAACTCCACAAATATGCCTGTTTGGTATAGTTGATGAAGAGGTATATCCCCACCATGTTAGTTTTCTTAGAGAGACACAGTTTCTCGCACGGAAAGCAATTGCGATCGTGGATGGGTGAGAGACGCCCTTCTCTCAATCAATGTAAAAGTACTAGTGAATAATGTTGTATCCTACGAGAATATTGTATTCAAAAACCGAGGTTGCCCCCAGAAATTTGGTAAAGTATGGGGAATCTGGTGCTCGTCTATGCAAACTATGTACTCAGCTCCTAGATTTTCTGATAATCTCAAAGCAGTGCTAGGATAATATGGATATGTGCCCACCACTCACATGTGTTATGTCAAATATGATTGATTTGTACATGTTTTACAAATGTGAATTGTCATCTCACCTTTATTGATAATGGTATGTACACTCACCTAAAGAATTATTAGGAACACCATACTAATACGGTGTTGGACCCCCTTTTGCCTTCAGAACTGCCTTAATACTACGTGGCATTGATTCAACAAGGTGCTGATAGCATTCTTTAGAAATGTTGGCCCATATTGATAGGATAGCATCTTGCAGTTGATGGAGATTTGAGGGATGCACATCCAAGGGCACGAAGCTCCCGTTCCACCACATCCCAAAGATGCTCTATTGGGTTGAGATCTGGTGACTATGGGGGCCATTTTAGTACAGTGAACTCATTGTCATGTTCAAGAAACCAATTTTCAAATGATTCGAGCTTTGTGACATGGTGCATTATCCTGCTGGAAGTAGCCATCAGAGGATGGATACATGTTCTCATTCTGTTTACGCCAAATTCGGACTCTACCATTTGAATGTCTCAACAGAAATCGAGACTCATCAGACCAGGCAACATTTTTCCAGTCTTCAACAGTCCAATTTTGGTGAGCTCGTGCAAATTGTAGCCTCTTTTTCCTATTTGTAGTGGAGATGAGTGGTACCCGGTGGGGGTCTTCGGCTGTTGTAGCAAATGCTTTGCTGCATACCTCGGTTGTAACGAGTGGTTATTTCAGTCAACGTTGCTCTTCTATCAGCTTGAATCAGTTGGCCCATTCTCCTCTGACCTCTAGCATCCAGAAGGCATTTTTGCCCACAGGACTGCCGCATACTGCATGTTTTTCCCTTTTCACACCATTCTTTGTAAACCCTAGAAATGGTTGTGCGTGAAAATCCCAGTAACAGAGCAATTGTGAAATACTCAGACCGGCCCGGCTGGCACCAACAACCATGCCACGCTCAAAATTGCTTAAATCACCTTTCTTTCCCATTCTGACATTCAGTTTGGAGTTCAGGAGATTGTCTTGACCAGGACCACACCCCTAAATGCATTGAAGCAACTGCCATGTGATTGGTTGACTAGATAATTGCATTAATGAGAAATAGAACAGGTGTTCCTAATAATTCTTTAGGTGAGTGTATATGGTACTGTTTATGTTCATGAATGTCTTAATCGACCTCCATGTATATAGATGTTCTCTGAACTTTTCTGATAATTCGTTCAATAAAACGAGCTTAAAAAAGGGGGGGTTTATTGCAGAACAGTAGTAAAACCGGGAAAATAAATAAATAAATAGGTATTTGTTATCACTGTAGTCATAGTGACCCAGAAAATAAAGATATTATGTTATTTGTACCGAAAAATGAACGCCATTAAATAGTATAATGTAAAAACCCAGTGGCAGAGTTAATAAAATTTAATCAGAAAGTTATGTGCACTCCAAAATGGCACCATTAAAAACTACAACTTGTCCCGCCAAAAACAATCCCTCATAAAGCTAGATGGATAAAAAAAAATTAAAAAAAATATAGTTTGGCACGCTGCGATAAAAAAAAGGGAAGAAAAACGCTTGGTCAGTAAGGCCCAAAAAGGGCTGGTCACAAGGGGTTAAACACAGAGCTTCTGCTTTATTGAAATCCGTTTCTTCATAATTGCAGTAATGTTAAAGGGTAAAATTCCTATAAGGCTGGTTTCAGCGTGTCACGCTCTGGACTTGCAACGCAGCACCCGCCCTGAACTTCCAGCACTGCCAGGTCGCATAAAGCTGTCAGTGTTATCCAATACATTCCAGAACTTTAAGGATTACATAGCATCATAAATCAATCAATATAATGCTATGAGACCCCAGCAGTGCTGGAAGTTCAGGACAGGAACTGAGAGTCCAGAGCGTGACACTCACTCGTGTGAAACCAGCCTAATTTATGTTTTTATCTTACTGTGCCAGAAAAGCACATTGATTGTAACATCATATATGTTCAAAAAACATTCTTCAAATTCAGTGCAATTTATTTTATTGTTCTACATCGTTAGCCGGTTAAAGGGGTTGTCACAATAAAAAAATCTGTTCCCCAGTGTGTGATCTCCCCGTTTGCTTGAGTGAATAGCTGCTAACAAGCCCTGTTGATCTCAATGGGTCCGTGGACCACATTTTGCAGACCAGAATACGTGTTCTATAATTTGCGGAACTGACAGCACAAAGATGTCAAAGGGGTAGAAAAAATATAAAGTGTCTGCTTTCTTTAAAAAACAGCACCAAATCTGTCCACTAGTTGTGCCTAGTGTTGCAGTTTGGCCCCACTGAAATAGAGAACTGAAATGCAGTAGAAGAGACAACCCATCCTTGTGGATTGGACTAGTTTTGTTCCATTCCAGATTGCAGTGTCAGATATATCTACATATAAAATATCTACACTAGAATAAACATTTACGTGTATAACTTGTGGGCCAGGCAAATGCTGCTATGTTACGCTTGAACATATTGGTTCACTGCATAGCTGAGTAGGGGACTAACTAACCATTCATTATGGAGTCTGAAGGACTCCCTAGTGAACATTTACTGTGGTATCCAGTTTTTAATGACATTTCTCTTTAATAGCCAAAAGTATCTCACATTCCAGAATAAATACACTATAAACCACATGATATTACACAAAACACTGGCTTTAAAAATACTATAATCAGGTCTGTAATTATAAAGCAACAAAAACAACAAATATTTATTTTATTAATAGTAAAATAAAGTGGGAAAAAGATGCTAGAAGAAAACAGACTGGGATGTCTTTTGCATTTAAAGAGTACAGCTTCTGTGACTCCGAGGCTTACTGAATGAGACTCAATATGAGTCAAAGATGTAAAATCAAAAATTTTCATTGTAATTTGTTCTTGAGCCTTAGAGCCTTCACTATTGCATGTAGATGGAGAGTCCGATCCAAAAATTTGCAGGTTCTCACTTTCCTCAGACTTGAAAAAAAAATGTTTTTTCAGATAATAGTGAAGCTTTTGGCTAAGTAATAATACAAGAACACCTCCAATACGTAGTACTCTACAAACATAAGAGACAACAGACACCAATATTAAAATATACAAACGGAAAATGCAAATGTGATCGCACTCTACATCCAGCACTCTGCCCTGCCTCCATGCTATTTTTTCAATATTAAAATATATTTATTAATAATAAAAGCAGGAATGTATTTTTAGAAATGTTCAAATGTATTAATTAACTTATTTATTTTTCTGTATAAGGCTCAAATAGTATTACACTAATAGTCATAATTACTATAGTAAGGTGCTAGAAACAGTGTTTTTTTAACCAGCATAAGACAAAGTTATGCTGTGTTCTGCATTTGATTGAGAAATAAAGCAGAACATCCACACGTGGACAAAATTGTTGGTACCCTTACGTTAAAGAAAGAAAAACCCACAATGGTCACTGAAATAATTTGAAACTGATAAAAAGTAATAAACACAAAAAAAATTACTGAAAATCAACTAATGAAAATCAGACATTGCTTTTAAATTGTGGTTCAACAGAATAGTTTATAAGACAAACTAATGAAACTGGAATGGACAAAATGATGGTACCCTTAACTTAATATTTTGTTGCACAATCAGTGAAATGAAGTGATTTCTGTAACTCTCAATGAGACTTCTGCCCCTGTCCACAGGTATTTTGGCCTACTCCTCGTAAGCAAACTGCTCCAGGTTCGTAGGGTGCCTTCTCCAGACTGCATGTTTCAGCTCATTCCACAGATGTTCAATAATATTTACATCAGGGCTCATAGAAGGCCACTTAAGAATAGTCCATTGCTTTGCTCTTAGCCATTCTTGGATGTTCGTAGCTGTGTGTTTTGGGTCATTATCCTGTTTGAAGACCCATGAATGAGACCAAGCTTTCTCACACTGGGCAGCACATTTTGCTCCAGAATACTTTGATAGTCTTGAGATTTCATTGTACCCTGCACAGATTCAAGACACCCTGCGCCAGATGCAGCAATTCAGTCCCAAAACATACCTGAGCCTCCTCCATGTTTCACAGTAGGTACAGTGTCCTATGAAGATAGACCTGATATGACTTACCAAAAGGATCCAGTTTTGTCTCATCTATCCAAACGATAGCTTTGTGGCTTGTCAATATGCATTTTGGCAAATTCCAGTCTAGTGTTTCATGCTTTGGTTTCCTCCTCGGGTGTTTTTCAGTAAGTCCACTTTGGCTAAGACAGCGACGAATGGTGAGATCTAACACTTATGTAACTTGTCCTTGGGTAATCAAGAAAAAGCAGTAGTCGAGGCTCACCTGGTCACAGTTTGAAAAGGAAGCATGGAAATTCGCCTGGAACTCAGCGATGATGAAAATCTAAGTGAAAAAGGAGATCCAGCTTCCAATGAACCATATAAATGCTTTAATGAAAAAACGTGCTAAAATCCAGACATGTACATCAGGTCTACGCGTTTCAGATCAACAAATTCAGATCCTTACTCATGACAGCATGATGGTGCGAGACACTGGCCTTAAGTAAGAGGCAGGTCAAACATATCAGGTGAACACAATCAACACATAGCTCCACCTCTAACACATAAAAACATATGCTAAAAATAAAAGAAAAAGGAAATGAAGAAAAAGAGGAAGATCTTCAAGGGAAACAACAAAGTGTACCAGGGTCAATAATGTAATATAAGATCGTGCCTACGATTGAGAGCCATTGGTACACAGGTACCCATGGTAAAGATCCAGTAGGATTCTCTATTTAAAAGAACTCTCCTATGATCACCTCCACGTTTGGGATATTTAACCCGTTCCACTCCCTGCACCACAAGACTACTGGTATCACCTGCATGACAAGCCGCATAGTGTGAACTGACCGCCCTCCATGGCCAACATCTACATGGCGTGGTGGGAATCCTGCTATCTTTTTTCAGATCACAACATTTGGGCCCCCTCATTACGGTGGTATGGCTGTTAGATTGATGATTTGTTGTTCATCTGGTCAGGTGACCATACTGCCATATCACTGTTTGAGGAGTTCCTAAATAACACTTAGAATTGAGAGTAAATGTCAGATTCAAACTGTACATCTATTGCGTTTTTGGACTTGACTTTAGAGGGCAATATTGCCGAATCAAACATAGTCACCCGCACTTACCGCAAGGAGACGGCGGGTAACAGTACACTGTTCGCGTCCTAATGTCATCCTGCACAGGTTGTATGTAATATCCCTAGAGGCGAATTCATACGCCACAAACGGAATTGTTCCAGTGAGACCGCCCTCAGGGAGGAGCTCAACCTAGCTGCTGAGCGCCTCGTTGCCTGTGGTTACAGCAACAGCAGTTTGACACAGGCCGCGACACAAGTCAAATCCAAACCACGGATAGATCTAGTTTTTCCACAAAATAGGGCCAGTAGCTGTTTTAACTTTAACAGTGAGGTCCCTAAAAATAGAGCCCCAGTTTTCTCTACGAGCTCCAGTGCAGAATTTAATAAGATCAGTCATATAACCAGAAAAAACTTGTCCCTGCTGCGTATGGACGAACAGTGGTCTGATGTTTTTGGCTCAAATATTAAATGTATTGCTGGTCGAGCTCCAACTTTGGGCCAACGTATCAGCCCCAGTTTGTTCATGGATGATCTGCAGACACAGCAGAGTTGGCTACGCTTTAAAGGCAACTATAAGTGCGGACATCGTATCTGCACTTGTTGCAAGCACCTTTCCATTGGCCAAACTGTTGTCTCTGCATCTAATCAAAAAACTTTTACTTTAAAACAATATATCAATTGTAACACCTGCTTTGTGGTATACTGCATCACCTGCATGACATGCCGCCTACAGTATATAGGATGTACTTCTAACAGCCTTAAAACCAGGATTCGTCTACATATTTCTGACATTCCACATGCGCTGACCCGGAATGTTTCTGCGGTCAGTTCACACTATGCGGCTTGTCGTGCAGGTGATACCAGTAGTCTTGTGGTGCAGGGAGCGGAACGGGTTAAATATCCCAAACGTGGAGGTGATCATCGGAGAGTTCTTTTAAATAGAGAATCCTATGGATCTTAATCGTAGGCACGATCTTATATTACATTATTGACTCTGGTACACTTTGTTGTTTCCCTTGAAGATCTTCCTCTTTTTCTTTATTTCCTTTTTGTTTTCTTTTTAGCATATGTTTTTATGTGTTAGAGGTGGAGCTATGTGTTGATTATGTTCACCTGATATGTTTGACCTGCCCCTTACTTAAGGCCAGTGTCTCACACCATCATGCTGTCATGAGTAAGGAACTGAATTTGTTGATCTGAAACGCGTAGACTTTATGTACATGTCTGGATTTTAGCACGTTTTTTCATTAAAGCATTTATATGGTTCATTGGAAGCTGGATCTTCTTTTTCACTAACTTGTCCTTGGAGTTCACCTCTGATCTTATTGGAAGTTTTTCTGGGCTCTTTGGTTACAATTCGTATTATCCGTCTCTTAATTTTCCTCCTCGGTCACGTCCACGGAAGTTGGCTACAGTCCCATAGACCTTAAACTTCTATGCAACTGTACTAACAGGAACATCAAGCTGTTTGGAAATGACCTTATAGCCTTTACCTTTAACATATTTGTCTATTATTTTCTTTCTAATCTCTAATCTTTCCTTAGCTTTCTTTGGTCCACGTTCAGTGTTGAACACACCATGATACCAAACAGCACAGTGACTACTTTTCACGCTTTAAAATAGGCAGACTGACTAATTACAAGTTTGAAGACACCTGTGATGCTTTCAGGACACTTTAGATGAACATGTTTCTATGGTCAAATTATTTTCAATCTTTTCTAGATGTACCGTCATTTTAGTCCTATCAAGTTTCATTAGTTTTTTTTAAATCATTCTGTTGAACTATAATTCAAATGCAATGTCTGATTTTCATTAAATTTTTATTTATTGTTACTTTTGTCTGTTTCAAGTTATTTCAGTGACCACTGCATGTATTTCCTTTCTTTAACGGAAGGCTACCAAAGATTTTGTCCACGTGTGTATATCCTACTGATGTTCTTGGTCATGGCAAACTGGCTGCTGTCATTTAATGATTTTTTAGGCAGCATACATTGTCACTTCACCTAATACTCATGTGCAGTAGTTTACAGTAATGGTGACAAACAACTGATTTTAGGGGTTCTTTCGAATCAAGAATAATCGATCAGAAGGCAAATTTAGTGGTAAGGGTATGATGGTGTGGGGATGCCATGCAGGGTCAGATCACCTGTCCATAACCTAAACATTTAGGAGGATATTTGTCAATTTATTCAAGCCACTTTTGTGGTGTAAATAGGTTTCAAATTTTGTTGTACATCATTTGTGCGGTAAAATATGCAACTTTTCACCTCTCTTGACACCTTTCCAAAATGGGGCATGGCGTGGCAAGGAAACCAGCGGGCCAAGAGGACCTGCTCATTTATCATTTTCCATGCTGGTTGTTTTTGTGGAAAATGACTTAAATCTACGACAGCAAGAGAGCTGGTGTAGATTTAAACCTGTTGAATGGCCTGCCGGACAAAGCGCCAAACTAAGTAGAGGACTGGGCCTCTACATAACTTTGGCACTTCCGGAAGGGCCGAGGGACTTGAGTCCGGCATGGAAAATAATCTTAATAAATGTTCCCCTCAATATTTATTGAGGAAAGAAGGATGAAAAAACAATTCAACAATTGAATACTAGAAGACAAATACAAGTTTTAGATGAACCCAGTCAAAATACTGTCTTATTCATTAAGTTTTAGGAGGCTTGCAACATTTTAGACGCAATAACTACTTTTTCATGTTACTGGTATTCTATGGACTGGTTACCCTGACTTGACTCAACTAATACAAAAGTTTCTAAAGATTGAGACTGGCTTGTGTATGACCAGTTTAATTAGAATCTATAGTCCACAGCATTAAAAGGGGCTGTGACATTAAAGTTATTCCCTATCCACAGGATAGGAGAAACTAATTGTTGGGGGTCCGACTGTTAGAACCCTCAACAATCCTAAGAACTGGGGTACAATGTTTCCATCCTGATTGGGCGTCAGGTCGTGCTTGCACCCTGCCGCTCCATTTGTTTTCTATGAAAAAGCTGGAGATAGTGAGTACAGTGCTCCGCTATTTCTGGCAGTCACACTGAGAATGAATCGAGCAGCAAGGTGCATGCTAATCCTGACGTTCCACCAAGATGGAAACGAGCCTCATTTTCAGTATCAGTGTGGGTCCAATCGGTGGTAACCCAACTAATTAGTTCGTTATCCTCTATCCCGTGGATAGAGGATAACTTTCATACTTTGCATAACCCCTTTAAGCCACGTTTTTAAGACAGAATATACAATATTTTATTAAAATAGAATTATATATAACATAACTATGAAAAGTTTGCAAATCACATTCAACAGGGCCATGGTTAGGGCATGAACAAATATATTACATTTACAGCTATAACTGTGCTGGCTTTTCCTTTTTACATATTAGCTTGAATGCATAAAGAAAAAAATTAATTCTAATCAGATATTCAAACAGTTCTTGTTTTTTGACAAAATAAAATAATACCTATAGAAGGAACAGAGGCAACAAATACAGTGAAACACTTCAGAACTTTTTTTTAAACTGGAAAGACACCAGTGCCCCCCTAACAGTGGAGAAAACGGAGCAGCTCTTCTGTTATTTATGGTTGAGCAAAGCACTCATTACAGAAATGCTCAAGCCTGAACATGCTCTAAAGGGAACCTGTCACCATGAAATTGCAATGTAAGCTACAGGCAGCATCAAAGGTGGACTGGGAACTTAAAGCAGCCCTGGAAAAAATACTAAAAGTGGCCCTGTTTGGAGTTGGGTCCAAATTGATGGAAGGCAGGGTCTATAATACCATATTATGGCACATCCTACCATCCCAACAGAGCCAAATACCACAGTCCATCACAAAATACATCCCTAAAAATTTGCACTGGCCGGCCGTGAGGAGGGCCCACGTGGCTTCCTGGGGAATTTCCCTGTAAAGTCCATCAGCAATCCGCCCCTGGGCAGCATGTTAGACAGCACGAGGAGCTAAGCAGATTCATATATAGCTTTGTGGGAAAATATCCAGTAAAACTTGTAATTTATTCATTTATATTCCTGCTTATTCTGGGCTTTGAAATCAAGGAGGCGGTCCTATCAGTGATTGACAGCTATCTCTGTATACACAGTCATAGAAGGAAAGCTGTCAATCACTGACAGCCTCCTTAACTTCAAAGCTCAGAATAAGCAGGAATTTAAATGAATGAAATACAAGTTTCTCTAATTATTTTTCCACAAAACTATATATCAATCTGCTCAGCTCCTCCTGCTCTATAACATGCTGCCTGCCGCTCAGAGACCATGTTCAACTTGACAGGTTGGCTTTAAAGGTAAATGCTGCTATCCACTCTGTTTAAATCAGTGACAGAGCCCCCGTTCAAAGTCTCGATCATGAAGTCAGTCACATTGGACAGCAAGAATAATGTAACATACAGCACTATTCTTGCTGTTAAAATGGCAGACTTCCTAACAGACCCCAAGGTAAGACAATGAGTTTCATCAGGCCTATGGTATCTGTGGTGCAACAGAACCAGCAGAGCACCGTGGCTTTCGTTATTAACAAAGGCTGTGACAATGATTTGAACTGACTCCTACACTTTAAAGGGGTTCACCAGCTTCACCTCACTTTTTAATTATGCCTAGAAATGTGCTCTACTTAAAACAGAAAATCAGCTCACCGGCTCCACGCTACTCATTTCCAGACCAGAGGCACTGTCGAACGATACTTCCGGTCCCTGCCAGTACCTGCGGTGTGGGTCCATGTGCTCTGCTGCACAATCGCTATCCCAGGGGTGATGTGTTCCAGAAGTCATGGGGTGCTTGAAAATATTCACCTCTGAAGCCAGTGACTGGCTGCAGTGGCACATGTGACCCTGTCTGGAGGTTTACAGCCCGGGGAGTGGAAGAATCAATGAACTAAACCTTGGCACTGGAATAGTGTATTTCTTATTTTAGGGTGGAGCACAGGGAATAATTAAAAGGTCCTATTTACTTCAATTCACGTGAATAGGAATGAGCTGTCCCATAAAAAGTGAATGGGACGGCTTGTAATTATACCTGCTCACCACTGCAATGTCAACGGCAAACAGGTAAACAAAGACGAGAAGGCTGCACTCACACGGAGCAGGGCCTTCTCTTCCAGCAGCTGATAGCCGGGGGTGCCGGGTATCAAACCCCTGCCCATCTGATATTGATGACCTATCCTGAGGACATAAATATAAAAATCCCAGAAAACCACTTTAAAAAGTGCTCTAAAGAATTTGATTAGTTTACTGGTCACATCACATCATACTTTTACTTTTTTCCTGTCTACTTTTACATGCACCTATATTTATTTTGAACTTTACCTTTCCATTTGGCGAATTATGTCAGGCAGAAGCTCTTTCATATCTTTGGAACATGTGAACTTTTTTCCAAATGGTATATCTGAAATGACAACATCCATGCTTTCCGAGAGGACTGGAAGGCCTATAAGACGAACAATACAAAATAAACACCATTAGTTGCTGTTCTACGATATATTAGTACATAAAAATGTATACAACAAAATTTATAGTCATCGTTTCTGTATAAACATTAAATACATGGTTTTAAATTGTGTTCTACTTAATCAAAATAAAAAAATGCATTTAAATTGAAAATATCTTACTTGTCCATAACAATAAAATCTAAGTTCATTCACTTTATGGCTGTCCTTAAACATTCTCCATCTTAAAAGGAGTTCTCTGGCAATGAAGAAAATGAAAATATTTAAATATTACTTTACTATAAATATATTCCCAAATATCTTTCATTAGTTATAATGGCTCGTTTTGTCTAGGGATAAATCATTAGGACAAATAAAAATGGCTGCCATTCTATAAGTACACCCAAACCATACACTAATTACACAACAGGACAAGAAACGTCAGCACACTGAGCTAAAGAGAAGCCTCATCTTCCTCTCCTATTTGTCAGGGATTATGTTCCTGTAAAGAGTTGAAAAAATGAGGAGGAGGAGACATCAGCTTTTCTCAGTGGGCGTCTCTTCTATCAGGCTGTGGCGCTTTTCAATCACAGCGGAGCACGTCTCAGCCAGGGAGAAGGTGAGCTGTTTTTTCTCAATTCCTGTGACGCGCTCCGCTGTGATTGGACAGCGCCACAGCCAGATATAAGAGACGTCCACTGAGAATAGCTGATGTCTCCTCCTCCCTGTTCCGATGCTATTAATTAGCATACAGGGCGCCTAAACAAGAACGAGGGGCACATCGGCGCATAGCATGAAAAAAATTTGCGTTATGACATCTAGGGAACATGGGCTACAGTGTGAGGTATCGCTTTTATAAAGTAAAAACTGGTGAAAGGTCCTCTAAGTATTTTCATTTTCTGTGTGTCAGTACGGATATGAACAGGCTGGAGGAGTGTGAACCAGGAGCAGAAGGGAATTGGTAAGAAATTACTTATTTTAGGATTTTATACTGTACTGGGCCTTTAAAAAATGTGATCAATTGACAACCCCTTTTACATCCTACACGTACAACAAATTTTATTGCTTATTTTTTCCTCAGAAGTGTCTTACCAAGCACAGATCCTTTTAGGAATGCTACAGAGTTCATCACATCTGCTTTCTTCACATTGTCAAGTGCGTGTTTCAGTTGTGACTCACTATTGTCAATGCCGAGAAAAGTAGCATGCTGTTAAAGCAAAATGAAATATATTCACATTATTTAGATTTTTTTTTTTATAATCTATAGGTGGATTGTATCACAGCTGATTTAAATGCAAAACAAACATTTTCCTATTTAAAGAGGACCTTTCATCAGTATAATTTTAATAAACTAATAACCCTACCTAATAGTGCGGCTTCCACTGATGTTCCCCCTTTTTTTTTTTTTTTTAAATCGACCACCGAATGTTGAAATAATAGCCCCGTTTGTTCTGGTGCAGCGCCTGTCACTCAAGCGCTTTTTTGTATGCGGCGTTGCTAAACTTTTTTCTTTGCTATTGGCCTTGGCTGAGAGCGCAGCCAATCAGAGCGCTCCTCTCTCGGCCAGGCAGATCAGATAGAAAGATCAGATAGACCGGCCGAGGGACGCGACGGGTGTGGAAGCAGCGGTACGAGCGGCAGGGTAAGTATCATAATCATCCCCTAGACATCGCTGCAACAGGATGTTATGAAGCTAAAGTTCTCGCGAGAACTTTAGCTCCTTCTGCCTGGCTGAGAGAGGAGCGCTCTGATTGGCTGCGCTCTCAGCCAAGGCCCATAGCAAAGAAAAAAGTTTAGCAACGCCCCATACAAAAAAGCGCTTGAGTGACAGGCGCTGCACCAGAACAAACGGGGCTATTATTTCAACATTCGGTGGTCGATTTAAAAAAAAAAAGAAAAGGGGGGAACATCAGTGGAAGCCGCACTATTAGGTAGGGTTATTAGTTTATTAAAATTATACTGATGAAAGGTCCTCTTTAAAGTATAACTGTTGTATTTTTTATTTTTTGAGTATTGGATTGTGGTGATTAATATCTCCTTGGTGGCCCTATTTCAACTTTTCACTGTGTAGTAAATTACATCTTAATTCCACATTGTTCCCTGTACTGCCTACCTTTACCTGTGCTTAAAAAAGGGCTGCTAGGCATGGTCCGTCTATCTGTTGAAGGACGAAGGACGCAGAAGCAGGCTGCATGCAAGGTCAGATTACTGACAGCCAGGGACTGTAAATAAATGATTAAAGCCAGGTCCTCCCCAGCAGCTGATAACAGTGCCTGGGCTGTGTGCACTTCTCCCTGTCCCTGCGCTTGGCAGATGCTCCCTCACTCAGCAGAGCTGGAGAAGGCAGAGTTGAACCAGCGCACAACAGGGAAGGGAGATCTGCCATCTGCTCAGTGTATAAATGAAAGCAACATGTGGTAAGAGGACCTCTTTGTGCTGCAGGAGATTAACCCTTTAGGGGGAGGGCTCTGGTTACTGACACTTTTGGGGGGCTATTGTTACTGGCTAGTAAGGGCAGGCGGGATTAGCCTCAGGGTGAGGGCAGCAGCGGCCATCTTAACTGAATAGTGAAATTGCAGTTTTATGCAGACTGGTTGCTAAGGGCTGAATCTTATTAAATATGGGGTAAGGCTACTTTCACACTTGCGTTAGGAGTGGATCCGTCTGGTGTCTGTACAGACGGATCCGCTCCTATAATACAAACGCTTGCATCCGTTCAGAACGGATCCTTCTGCATAACTAGTTTTTTCAGATCAGATTTTTCACTTCGTGAAAACTCAGATCCGACAGTATATTCTAACACAGAGGCGTTCCCATGGTGATGGGGACGCTTCAAGTTAGAATATACTAAAAGAACTGTGTTACATGACTGCCCCCTGCTGCCCCCTCCCCTGTATTTAACTCAATGGTGGCCAGTGCGGCTGCCCCCCCCCCTCCCCCCTGTTTTTAACTCATTGGTGGCCAGTGCGGCTGGCCCCCCCCTCCCCCCTTGTTTTTAACTCATTGGTGGCCAGTGCGGCCGCCCCCCCCTCCCCCCGTTTTTAACTCATTGGTGGCCAGTGCGGCCGGCCACCCCTCCCTCCCCTCCTGTTTTTAACTCATTGGTGACCAGTGCGGCCGGCCCCCCCTCCTTCCCCCCACTAATTAAAATGACCGACCCCCCATCATTGGTGGCAGCGGAGAGTTCCGATCGGAGTCCCAGTTTAATCGACTCTGATCGGTAACCATGGCAACCAGGACGCTACTGCATTCCTGGCTGCCATGGTTACTTAGCAATTTTAGAAGCATTATACTTACCTGTGATGTCTGTGAACGGCCTAAGCAATGCGCCGCACAGATCTTTCACTTACCAGTAGGAGGAGCGCCCGGCAGGTCACAGACATCGCAGGTAAGTATAATGCTTCTAAAATTGCAAAGTAACCATGGCAGCCAGGAATGCAGTAGCGTCCTGGTTGCCATGGTTACCGATCAGAGTCCCAGCGATTAAACTGGGACTCCGATCGGAACTCTCCGCTGCCACCAATGATGGGGGGGGTCGGTCATTTTAATTAGGGGGGGAGGGAGGGGGGGCCGGCCGCACTGGCCACCAATGAGTTAAATATAGGGGAGGGAGGGAGGGGGGGCCGGCCGCACTGGCTACCAATGAGTTAAATACAGGGGAGGGAGGGGGGCCGCACTGGCCACCAATGAGTTAAATACAGGGGAGGGGGGGAGGGTCTGCCCCCTGCTGCATGGCAGCACCTGCCAGGCAGCAGGGGGCAGTCATGTACACAGTTCTTTTAGTATATTCTAACTTGAAGCGTCCCCATCACCATGGGAACGCCTCTGTGTTAGAATATACTGTCGGATCTGAGTTTCACGATCTAACTCAAATCCGATGGTATATTCTAACACAGAGGCGTTCCCATGGTGATGGGGACGCTTCAAGTTAAAATATACCAACGGATTGGAGAAAACTCCGATCCGATGGTATATTAATAGGGACTCCTGACATTACATTGAAAGTCAATGGGGGACGGATCCGTTTGCAATTGCACCATATTGTGTCAACGTCAAACGGATCCGTCCCCATTGACTTGCATTTTAAGTCTGGACGGATCCGTTTGGCCCTGCACGACCAGGCGGACACGAAAACGCTGCAAGCTGCGTTCGGGTGTCTGCCTGAGCGGAACGGAGGCCAAACGGAGCCAAACTGATGCATTCTGAGCGGATCCGCATCCACTCAGAATGCATTGGGGCTGTACGGATCCGTTCGGGGCCGCTTGTGAGAGCCTTCAAACGGAACTCACAAGCGGAACCCCAAACGCAAGTGTAAAAGTAGCCTAAGTCAGTCTAATAGTAACGGATTCTGGAATATCATGTTATTAGTAACTACATATATGAAAATTGAAATTAGGGTCTAAATGTGACAGTTATCCTTTAACCTTTCCCGACATTCATGCATGGCAGATTTCGGGTCTTTAAAGATGGTGCTCGCTCAAGATGCTGTGGTCAATTGCGACCATAGAATCTGAGTGGTCATTTACCGGGAATGTGGCACTCCAAGTGACCAATTGGCTCCACTGTGACAAAATCGCAGGAGCTATCCTGTGGCTATGGAAGCCTGAAGCCTTCAGAAGGCTCTAAGGCAGGCCTCGATAGTTCCTATCCCAATGGCAGGTCTTGATAGGAACAAACTCATTCTCCCATAGCCATTGCAGTCTATGGTATCAGCGATCATATGATCGCATGTTAAAGTTCCCTAAAAATAAATAAGAAAAAAGTAAAATATTAAAATATCAAATAACCTTTCCCCATTTGACAATAAAATAAATAAAACAAACAAACATCATTGGTATTGCTGCATCAGAAAATGCCTGTACCATTACAGATAAATGTATTTATTCCATATGGTAAATGGTGTAATAAAAAAAATCTAAATGGCTACTTTTAAAAGAATAAAAAGTGGCTGAAAAGTCATACATGTACCAAAAGGGTATCAATGAAAAAAAAAAAAATCAGCCCTCAAAAACTGAGCCCTTACACAACTCTGTAGACATAAATATCAAAAGTTATAATATCAGAACATGCCAATGCAAAGAAAAAAAATTTATTTTTATTTTTTAGGTATGAATACACAAGGAAAACTATATAAATTTGACCCGCAGAATGAAACAGACATGTCATTTTACCACAAAGGAAATGCGGTAAAAAAACAAAAACCCCATGAAACAATGTCAGAACTGAATTTATTTCCAATTCTACCCGATTTCGAAATTTTTTACAGCTTCCCACTACATCATATGCAATATTAACTGGTGCCATTAGAAAGGACAATTTTTCCCACAAAAAAAGAAAAGAAAATTGGGAAGAGGTTAAAGGGAACCTGTCATCAACTTTATAATGTCCATACTAACGGCAGCATAAAGTAGTGACAGGTGAGTTGATTTCAGCGCTTATTTAAAAAGTAAGTGGTTGCCGAGAACCAACATCACAATCGTTGCAGACTGGGCCTGGAAAAGAGTCACGGACACCTGAGAAGAGTCCTGGGTATTCATAAATTCCTGTTCTCCCTGCTGATCATTGTCTTCTACCTAGTCGCCCTTTCAGTCTAGGAGAGAATCATCAGCAGATGGGCAAGAGTGCAGGAGATTATGAATAACTATGACTGTTCTCAGGTAGATTTGACTCTTTTCAAGGCCTGGGCTGCAATGATTATTATGCTGGTTCTCGGCAACTACTTACTTTTAGCTCATGAGTGAGACACTGCTGAAATCAGCATTTCTGTCACTATTTTATGCTGCCCTCAGTGAGGTCAGCATTAAGGGGATGACAGGTTCCCGTTAAAAGCTTTTTCTAGGAATCTAAAAAGGCTGTGGTTGAACCTAATGTAGCAAAACAAGATATTATATGTACTTATCTTAACAATTACTACATGTCCCTTTGCTATCCCACTGCACCTTTTTTTTTGTGTCACAGGACAGATCACATGATGTTTGAGACCAATCAGCCGCATTAACGTCACTATGAACAAAAAACACTGCTGTAGACAGTGATTGGTGTGCTGCGTCACCCACTATGATTGAAAATGCTATTTTTCTATTTTAAGCACAACACCTGGAAAACCTCTCTAAAGGTCCATTCACACGTCCGTAGAATGGGTCCACATTTGTTCCGCAAATTGCGGAACGGGTGCGGACCCATTCATTCTCTATGGGGCAGGAATGGATGCGGACAACACACAGTGTGCTGTCCGCATTCTGGAGCGCGCCCCCGATCTTCCTGTCGTCAGCTCCGGAAAAAAAATAGAACATGTCCTATTCTTGTCCGCAATTGCGGACAAGAATAGGCAGTTCTATGGGTGTGCCGGCCGGGTGTATTGTGGATCCACAATCTGAAGATCCGCAATACACTACGGACATGTGAATAGACCCTAACCCTTTCCTGGCGTGGAGATTTTCATTTTTTTTTTGCGTTTTGTTTTCCGCTCCCTGCATTCCAAGAGCCATAATCTTTTTTTTTTTTTTCTGTTTAAATCGCCATATAAGGGCTTGTTTTTTGCGGGACTAGTTCTACTTTCTAATGCCACCATTTACCATTACATGGGATGTAGTGGGAAGCGAGAAAAAAAAAAAAAATATATATTATATATATATATATATATATATATATATATATATATATATATATATATACACATATACATATATATACACACACATACCAATTGGGGTGGAATTGGAAAGAAAACGCAATTCAGTTTTACGGTATGTGGTAAAACTGACTTTATTCTATTGCAATATTCTGACCCCTGTAACTTTTCTATAGTTGTGTCTAGGGAAATGTGTGGGGCCTCATTTTTTTTGCGGGACAATGTGTGGTTTTTTTATAATATTATTTTGAGATGTGTATGACTTTTTGATGATCACTTTTTAGTCAATTTTTGGGGAGATAAAGTGATGAAAAAACTGTGAAACGGCCATTTTTATTTACTTATTTTTTCGTTATTCCATTCACCGTATAGGCTAACCTTTTTAGTAGTTCGGGAGTTATCGCATCTGGCAATGCCCATGATGTTATTTAAAGGATAACTGTCGTATATATTTTTTTGGAGTATTGGATGTTGGTGATAAATATCACCTTGGTGGCCCTTCCACATTCCACATTTTTGTTCCCTGTACTGCCTACTTTTACCTGTGCTTAAAATAGGGTTGCTAGGCATGGTCCGTTTATCTGTTGAAGGACGGAGCATGCAGCGTGCAGGCTCACATTACTGACTGCCAGGGACTGTAAGTAAATGATTAAAGCCAGGTCCTCCCCAGCAGCTGATAACAGTCCCTGGGCTGTGTGCACTTCTCCCTGTCCCCGTCCCTGCGCTTGGCAGACGCTCCCTCACTCAGCAGAGCTGGAGAAGGCAGAGTCGAAGCAGCGCACAACAGGGAAGGGAGATCTGCCATCTGCTCAGTGTATAAATGAAAGCAACATGTGGTAAGAGGACCCCTTTGTGCTGCAGGAGATTAACCCTTTGGGGGGAGGGCTCTGGTTACTGACACGCTTGGGGGGCTATTGTTACTGGCTAGTGAGGGCAGGCGGGATTAGCCTCAGGGTGAGGGCAGTGGCGGCCATCTTAACTGAATAGTGAAATTGCAGTTTTATGCAGACTGGTTGCTAAGGGCTGAATCTTATTAAATATGGGGTAAGTCAGTCTAGTAGTAACTGATTCTGGAATATCATGTTATTAGTAACTACATATATGAAAATTGAAATTAGGGTCTAAATGTGACAGTTATCCTTTAAAGTGTTTATTTTTGAAAAATGGAAGTGATGAATTTTTATATTTTTCTAAACTTTTTTTGTATTTTTTGTTTGGTCCCCAAGCAGACCACAGCTTGCACAGAATAATGGAAAATGCTCCATTATTCTGTTCTGAAATTATTATAACAGTTCGTGTTGCCACCTAATGGCCTGAACTGGGATATACGAATAATGAATATGGAAGCCTAGTATAGGCTCTCGTTCATTATTACAATAGGGTGCTTTACCTGATCTCCACCAGGGGAAAGCACGCACTTCCGTTTTTTAGCACTTTCAGATGCCGTGGTCACATTTGACAACTCCTTGGGGGCTGACGCAAAAAGCCCTCAAATATTTACCACCTATCCTGTGGAGAAGTGATAAATGCCCATTGTGCCACAACCCCTTGTTAAAGTAGTTTTTATGACAATATTGTCAGCCTACATACATACCGGCCATTCCATGGCAGCTTCTAACAATATAGTTCCAACACCACACATGGGATCAAGTACATATTTTGCTGTCTGAAACAAATAGAAAAAGCCCACAAAAGAATTAACAAACAAAATGAAAAAACAATGTATAGGCTTGGTTAAATAGAAAAATTATAGATTTAGCTGAATAGTTAAAAAACTTGATTATATTAACAAATTTTAAATAAATTCATGTTTAATATTTATTTAAAAAAATTATAGTTGAACTTTTCTAGCTAAGACTTCTTTCATACTTCTGTTTGTAGTTCTGTGAAGATGTTCCAGCAGGGAACAGAATGCTGGAGCTCGCTGGATCCGGCAATGCCGGATGTTACCGGAATGCCCACTGCCCCATTGACTATAATCAGGTCTGGCCACTACCCGGCAAATATGCACACAGTGGGTTTTTGTCCAGCCGAATCCCGGCTTAATTGCCTGGTAGTGGCCAGTTCTTTGCCGGACTCTATTATAGTCAATAGGGCCAGCGGGCATTCTGGTAACATCCGGCAATGCCGGATCCGGAGAGCTTTGGTAGGCTGCTCTCTGCCCAAACAGCGTGCTGGAACGATGAATGAAAGTGTGAAACTAGACTAAAGCTTGGATCATCAGATGAACACACACCTTGTAACATTTTTATTTATTAAAAGCCTGGGATTATATTTTGGTGACTCCAGTGCTACAAAAAAAAAAACAACAACAAAAAAAAAAAAACTGATGGGCTATGAAAACCATACAATACATTGACCAAAAAGACCCCACAAGCATCAAGGACAAGGCGGATCCTTTAGCCAAAAAGAGACCAATCTATATATTCTGGCATCCGTCTTGACTCTTGCCCAAGCATACTGTCTAGATTTTGGCTACCTCTACAGGGGAGACAGATTACCAGGGATCAGGAACCTACGGTCACAAGAAGGGCACCTAACAGAGCACCATAATGAGACACCCTTGTGACAAACTAACATATTGTACAAGGATGTGTACCAAATCACTATGGCCTACATAACTGATTGGAATGATAAAAATTCCATAATGTTAAATAGTGTCATT
This sequence comes from Bufo bufo, assembly GCF_905171765.1. Classification (NCBI taxonomy): domain Eukaryota; kingdom Metazoa; phylum Chordata; class Amphibia; order Anura; family Bufonidae; genus Bufo; species Bufo bufo. The sequence continues at coordinate 498,150,196 of NC_053392.1, forward strand.
TCAACAAACATTGCATAAATTAATAGTACAGATGAATATAAGAAACATTGTAATATATCTTATCAGAGAAATATGTCCTTTTCCCTTTGAAGCAGATTTACTGTCCGCTCCATAGACTTTTTTTGAAAACACTAAAGTCTTTGGTTTTAAAAATTGCATTAATAAAAAACCTGAATGTGTGGCAGCACACTTAACAAAAAAAAGTTAGTTTGTGAGGATAGGGGGAGCATTCTTCTCTGATAAGGTATATTACAAAGTTTTTTATATTCACCTGTACTACTGATTTATGCAAAGTTTCTTGAAACGACAATGACTACTTAAGGGCCCTTTCACACTTGCGTTCTTTTCTTCCAGCACAGAGTTCCGTCGTCAGGGCTCTATGCCGGAAGAATCCTGATCAGTTTTATCCTAATGCATTCTGAATGGAGAGAAATCCGTTCAGGATGCATCAGGATGTCTTCAGTTCTGGAACGGAACGTTTTTTGGCCGGAGAAAATACCGCAGCATGCTGCGCTTTTTGCTCCGGACAAAAATCCTGAACACTTGCCGCAAGGCCGGATCCGGAATTAATGCCCATTGAAAAGGCATTAATCCGGATCCGGCCTTAAGCTAAACGTCGTTTCGGCGCATCGCCGGATCCGACGTTTAGCTTTTTCAGAGTGGTTACCATGGCTGCCGGGACGCTAAAGTCCTGGCAGCCATGGTAAAGTGTAGTGGGGAGCAGTATACTTATCGTCCGTGCGGCTCCCCGGGCGCTCCAGAGTGACGTCAGGGCGCCCCACGCGCATGGGTGACGTTATCACATGGACACGTCATCCATGCGCATAGGGCGCTCTGACGTCATTCTGGAGCGCCCCGGGAGCCGCACGGACTGTAAGTATACTGCTCCCCCGCTCCCCACTACTACTATGGCAGCCAGGACTTTAATAGCGTCCTGGCTGCCATAGTAACACTGAACGCATTTTGAAGACGGATCCGTCTTCAAATGCTTTCAGTTCACTTGCGTTTTTACGGATCCGGCGTGTAATTCCGGCAAATGGAGTACACGCCGGATCCGGACAATGCAAGTGTGAAAGAGCCCTAAGGTTGGACAAAAGAGATGTGGGTTCAAAAAAGACAAAATGTCAAGAGCAAATTTGCTTTTAATCGGAAGTAATCCATAACTAGTAATTTCAAAGGTGTTCTCCGGTTTCAAAAATGTTTTATTTTCCTGCCCAGAGTACCCCAAACACTGCATTTTTTCCCTCATATACTGGTTTTTCATATCAGCACTTTCCTTCTTTTTTTCTTAGCTGCCCTGTCTCCTCTCTGGAGGTTTTCAGAAACTTTCTGCTCTGTTTTCTAATCAAACTCGGAAGGCTTTTCTCTTTAATATTTCTCAGAGCTTCTTCCACCTGCCACACTGTTCACTCAGCAGTAATCATGTCCCCCTACAACTTCTTTTTTTGTGTTAGCTATGTGGAACAAACTCTGTGAAACATTAACGAGCAAAACATTATGGGTTTGGTAGAATGCCCAGCAAGAAGAGAAAAAAAAAGGGGAAGGAAAGTGCTGAGATGAAAACAAGTATTTTGGTGCAAAAATATGTAGTATTTGGGGGTACTGCTTGCTGATAAAAATCATTATGAAACCAGAGAACCCCTTACAGCCACTCCTGGGTATCAATGGCTATCAAACTTCTCAGCTCCTAGCTTCAATCCATCTGGTCCTTAAAGAGGGAGGGGGGACTAGGAGGTTTCAACTATGTGGAGGTTACAGGAGCAACTGAATCTAGAGATCTACATGGTCTGGTGGAATAACAAATGGTTGCTTGAAAGAAACAGTCACTGGTGGGAGTATGTTAAAGTCAAGTTTTGTTGTTTCTTTCAGGCCAAGCAACAACAACAGTAATGTGAAAAGAAGAGGCACTTCAGAGAGCTGCAACATCAGTTGCGGTCCCTGCAAAACCTTCATCTATGCAGCTGGGACGTTAGAGAGGAGCTGGAGGAAACCAAGAAGAGCCTTAAATGGCACTTTGAGAAGGAATCCAAGCAAATCATCTTTTATTTCAAAGTGAAAAACCTGTAGAAGGGTGAGAAATTTAAAGAGTAACTAAACCTTTACATAAACTTTTCATATGATGTCCCAAATGCCCTAATAAAACTATCGCTATCATACTTTATTAATAATTTTTTTATTTTTACTACACTTTTTCCTACCTAAAGCGCACCATTCCCTGGTGCACTTAAAACTCTGTTCTCTGTACACCGCTGACAGCTCAGCGGTGTATGGAGTACATTTCATCAATGGGGCCGCAGCAGCGGGCTCCTGCTTTTGTCTGCTCCGCTAAGCTAAAACAACTGCATGTCAGCTCTCTTAGCAGAGCAGACAGAAGCAGGAGCCCGCTCCACTCAGCTAATCCTGGCATAGTACATGGGTCCAGGGTACCCATGTGCTATGCCAAATGTTAGTAATCGTACAGGGTACGGGCAGGAATAGCAATATGCGCTCCTGCCCGTACTCACAGCACTGCTGCAGCCCCATTGATAAAATTTACTCCGTACACCACTGAGCTGTCAGCGGTGTACAGAGAACAGAGTTTTAAGCGCACAGGGAATGGTTCGCTTTAGGTAGGAAAAAGTGTAGTAAAAATAGAACATTTATAAATAAAGTATAGTAGAGATAGTTTTATTAGGGCATTAGGGACATCATATGAAAAGTTTATGTAAAGGTTTAGTTACTCTCTAACTTGTTCTTTTTCAGGAGACTCCACTCTGGCCACAGGCCACTGAATGAACTTCCAAGACAAGGACGGCAACATGCTATCAGGGAAGGAGGAAGTGATCAGACTACTAAAGTGACCTCTACTCCCTGAAGAACACTCAACCGCAAATAAATTCCTGCCAGGTATCACAGGTATACCCTGTTGATCCTGCAGGTGCGGGGGCATGGATGACCCTCTGACAGTGTGGGAGATGCTCTCTGCTGCAAGACCCTTTAAGTCTGGGAGGACCTTGGGTAGCAACGATCTTCCAGTGGAGCTCTACATAGCACTGCAGGACTGGATCTGTCCAGATTTGCTGGGGAACTCTATGAGGAGAAGATGGTGGAGGGTAGAATGCCCACGTCATTTAGGACAGGAATGATTATGATCTTGTATAAGAGGAAGCGGGAGAGATATGACCTGAAAAACTGCCGTCCCACCGCTTTCCTGAACGTGGATTACAAGATCCTCGCCAAGGTATTGGCCAACCGGCTAAAGGTTGTCATCCAACGAACGGCTCTGTTTGGCAAGCCTACCCCTCTGGACAGGTTTAGGCTTGGACAAGTGGGACAGCTCTATCCCTTACAACTGGCACGCTCCTTGGTACTATGGAAATGTTGTTCCGGTTTGGGAGGGAACATCAACTGGGGGGCCTCAAGCCTGACTTGTGGAAACCGAAGATGATCCAAAAGTTAAATCAGAGCAAATTACTTTGTGGGGTCAATTCCAGGGCTGATGACACTGTAGAGCAGTGGTTCTCAACCTTTCTAAAGCCGTGACCCCCTAATACAGTTCCTCATGTTGTGGTGACCCCCAACCATTACATTTTTTTCCTTGCTACGTCATAACTAATTTTGCTACTGTTATGAATTGTAATGTAAATATCTGATATGCAGGATGTATTTTTATTGCTACAAATTGAACATAATTAAAGCAGAGTAATTAAACACAAAGACATCCACAGATCCCCCCCTAAACAGTGCCATCCACAGATCTCCCCCCTAAACAGTGCCATCCACAGATCCCTCCTCCCCTAAACAGTGCCATCCACAGATCCCCCCTCCCCTAAACAGTGCCATCCACAGATCTCCCCTCTAAACAGTGCCATCCACAGATCCCCCCTAAACAGTGCCATCCACAGATCCCTCCTCCCCTAAACAGTGCCATCCACAGATCCCCCCTTCCCTAAACAGTGCCATCCACGGATCTGTGGATGGCACTGTTTAGGGGGGGGATCTGTGGATGGCACTGTTTAGGGGGGATCTGTGGGTGGCACTGTTTAGGGGGGGAGATCTGTGGATGGCACTGTTTAGGGGAGGGGGATCTGTGGATGGCACAGATCCCCCTCTCTGTGGATGGCTTACTCACTGACGTCACGCGCCTGCGCCGCCTAGTGGGAGGAGCAGGTGCGTGACGTCAGTGAGTGAGCGCCGCCCCCCGCACTGCCTGCTATTACCGGAGCTAAGACAAAGTAAGATATCCCATATCCAAATAAATTATAATCCAAGTAAAGAGCTCAGCAATGAGCAATGATTAAAGTTAAAGTAGTTACTGATTAGTTTATAAATATACTGCTGTGAGCGGCGTGGCCCTGTATATTCTAACCCCCAGGCAAGCGTCCCTGTCACCATGGGAACGCCTGGGGGTTAGAATATACCATCGGATTTGAGTTTTTACGATCTCACTGAGCTCGTAAAACTCAGATCCGATGGTATATTCTATCCCCCAGGCAAGCATCCCCGTCACCATGGGAACGCCTGGGGGTTAGAATATACCATTGGATCTTCTGAGTTACTCAGCCGCAAAACAAGCACCGGCGACCCCCCGGAAAGGGCCGATCGACCCCCAAAGGGGTCGCGACCCCTAGGTTGAGAACCGCTGCTGTAGAGACTGTATGAACTAATGTGTCTTCAGACAGGTTAACCGGGCACAAGGACTTATCATGGATGGCCATCCAGGGAGGCTTTCATATCCGGTCATTCATACACGCCCGGAACCTGTGCAAAACCTGCTAATGCCCCAGGCGGAGAAAACATCTTTGCTCCTGTTTTGGGAGTGCCCCTTTGCGAAGGGCCTGTTGGATGCCCTGGAACATGAACTTAAAGACTCTGTGCCCAGGAACAGCCTACAATACACCTCGGTGCTGTATGGACTATTTCCAGGGATTTATACTGTCGAGGCATCCAGGAGGCCTGGCACCTTATGAACTGTTTTAAGTACGCTATATGGCTTGCAAAGAAGCGTCTCATTCTCAGGAGGGAGAGCAAGTCCATCCTGGACTGCTGCAGGCTTATCCACAATCTACTGCGGGACTACAACATCTTGGACATTGATGATGAAGAAGACGACTAAATCTCTCTCCTTCCCCTAGGGTTAGTGGATATCAAAAATATACCCATCAAGAAATCTATCGCGATAACGATATATCGCAATAACCACCCAAGGAGACATACTTTATGGGGGCCACAAGGAAACATTATACTATATGGGGACCACAAAAAGACATCATACTCTATGGGGGCAACAAGGAGACGTTATACTATATGCGGACCACAAGGAGACATTATACTGGATGTGGGATACAAGGAGACAACGCTGTATGGGGCCAGAAGGAGACAATGCTGTACGGGGCCACATGGAGTCATTATACTATATGGGGGGCCACAATGTATTCTTGTGGTCCCCATATAATATGATGTCTTCTAGTGGCCCCATATGGTCGGTGCATTCCCCCGACAGAATAAGCTTTCAGGCAGCACAGCGATAAGGACCCGTTAGCAGCCCCATGCCACCAGGTAGATGGGTGCGCTTACCAGAATGACAGTAGCAGGGACCATGTAGCACAGGGATTTGGTGCACAGCACTGCCGAGAGCAGTATGGTGCCAGGTCTTCCTCACATCAGGTTACACACTTATGCCCTACACTGCATCTGACAGTTGGCAACACGTGAAAGGGAGGGACAGGGGTGGAGACACTGACTAGCAGCTGCATTATAGCAGTACACGCTGCATTTTAGAAGGTGTCAGCGCTGTCAAGCGTGACCTCTTCTATGAAGACACTAAAATACCATGGTAATTACGAAATAGTGATGCTGCCATATAGCCGTTTCTTAATACCGTGGTATATCTTACATACCAGTATTTTGCCCAACCCTATCTTTTCTCTCTCCCCCCTTTTGTGTCTGTCTTTCAATAAAGCTTCGAGCATGTGATTTCCCCTTTCTATCCACCACCCCTCATCACTGTCTTGTTGTAGGACTTTTTGTGTATTGTGATTAAATAGGATTTTTAGTGTAGCATGCAGTATGATGTATAGTGTAGGCAAGCCTGGACTGTATATTAGACTGTCATGCTATGCATAGTGATTGTGTTATTTATTGGGTACTGCCTGACGGCCTGCGCTGCATCGCAGTGCTTATGTGTAGTATGTATTTTGATGACTGTGATTGTAATAAAAGTGTGTTTTCAAATCAAAAAAGTGGACTAAATTTCAGTGTGTGAAGCAATATAACAATCTGATAACTGTTTGGAACATGCTAATTTATGGAGACATGCACATTGATGGATCCAGCCAATTTCTACATTATTACATAGTTTACAAAAGGATGAGGCATGTGTATATACAGTAAAACACTATTAGGGGAACTTATCATGAGGGAAATATCTGAAGTCAGTTTTGCTTGAGTCTGCGTTCGTGTACTTTAAGCCACATTTATCAAATGTCGCATGTTTGACGTAGTAGGAGGGTCAGGACAGGATGACGTAGAACGGCTACGTCGCACTCCTCCCCCTCTCACTCCAACCACCCATGTCTGCACGCCTTGCTTCACTCTCCTCGGCCTGGAGCCTGAAAGTGCACTGGGGTCGTCTGAGTGGTCTCTTGTCCCTCTACTACGTGCGGCTCAGATCTGCGCTTGGTGCCCAGTGCTGCCTAACACCGCTGACATTCCAGTGGCTCCCCTCCTGGTCTCATCGCTCTCCGCTTTATCGGTCACCGCTGCATTATAATCCTGTTATCTGCCTCCATCCGGATTACCCCGGTCCTCTCATCTTTGTCTCCTTTTGAATTGAGGTTTGGATACATGTTCCCTCCTGCTCCCCTCGTCTTTATGTTTAATCCATCCTCCTCCCTGCGTACTCCTTTCTGTCGATCCTCCCTGGTCTGGTTTAGAATTCTTCAAGTTCATTCATTGTAATCTATATCTGAGTCTAACTCTGGATATACATTGACTTGCAACTGCTTTGCCCTGGTGTAAAGAGACGGAGGCCAAAAGGTGAAGAAAAGCGGTAGGGAGTAAGGGAAGAGAGTAAGAAGAAAGGAGGGAAGGAGGAAAAAAGAGGGGTGTGGGAAATAATAAAATATGACTCCCAAGCAAAATAGGCGATCTGCCGAGCATTCATCCCTTAAAACGGGTCAGAGGCGGTTGAGCCCGAAAAAATTTACCATTTTTTTTTAATCCCAAATGTAAATACAAGATCAGGTCAAAAAGTCATGTCGGATCTGAACGCTAAAAAAATGGCGGTAGAAGTCTTGGAAGACGTTACCCAGGAGGAGCAGGCGGAGAGAGAAGAACCAAAAGGACTTAGCCAAGGAGGAATGTTCTCCATTAAATGAAATTCTCTCTGCGGTGAAAAAAAAAAATATGGGGGTCTAATAAAAGATACTACACGGGCCCCGCTCACTGTATATAATCTTATCTATAATTGTAGGCATTGTTAATATATAAAAATGCAGGGTAATCAGCGCCTGCATTACTTACAAGCACTCAGTAGCAGAGAGGAGGGAGGAGGCAGGCCAGGAGGATGGGGGCTGGCAGCGTGAGTCACTACGTCACGCGCCTGCACCGCCCACTTAATGAATGAAGCAGGCGGCGTGGGCGCATGACGTAGTGACTCACACTGCCAGCGCCCGTCCTCCCGGCCTGCCTTCTCCCTCCTTTCTGCTACCGAGCGCTTGTAAGTAATAGAGGCGCTGATGACCCAGAATTTTTATACATTAACAATTTCTACAATTACAGATACGATTATATACAGTGAGCGGGGCCCATGTAGTAGAATACAGTCACTGCACGGGCTCCGCTGTCATTATAAAAGCAGATGCCGGCCGCCAGCCCCTCTTCCCTCTCAGCTGATACACCCGCCGCGCGCCATGGCGGATCATTGAAAAAAATCGGCAAAATGCAGCATTCGCCCCATAAGACGCACTGCTATTTTCCCCCCAATTTTGGAGAGGAAAAAGTGCGTCTAATAGGGCGAAAAATACGATAACTATTTCCCCCCTTAGGGGCTAGAAACTGGGATCTTTTAATCCCTTGTCCTATTCACCCTGCTAGAGCTCTATAAAGGTGAATAGGACTTTACACTCTCCCTACTGCTCAATGCATAGTGCACACAGCAGCAGGGAACTTACCATGGCAGCTAGGGCTTCAGTAGCGTCTTGGCTGCCATGGTAACCAATTGGAGCCCCAGGATTACACTGCTGGGGCTCCGATCTGAAGCTGCCACTGCCACCAATGAAGAGGAGGGGAAGGGACTCTGTGGCCACTGCCACCAATGATTTTAATACTGGGGAAGGGGGGGCGCACTGCCCACTAATGACAGGGAGCAGTGTGGCACCTGAGGGATTATATGCCGCTGATCGCAGCTTCCTTTCCACCCCCAGACGAAGGTACGCCGAAACGCGCGTTGGGGTTGGCGCCATTCTGGAGGAGACACAGTATGGGTAATTGTCCTATGTTCTGCTTTCAATTGAATCCTATATATGCACCTTAGTGAACAATCATGTCGGATTAACTGGGACCTGCGTCCACTGTATGTTTCCTCCAGTGATGTCGTTTTTTATCTCCTGTACCAATTCTTTTAACCATGTATGTATTTAATTGTGATTCATTTAATGTGATTTTTGTAATAAAGAAATTAATCAGTATTAGCGGTCTGGCATTTTCTATGTAGGTTATGTTCCTTTCATAGAGGCTGGGCGACGGGTAAGTGACTGTACCCAGCCTACTGTATTTGTATTAAACGTTAAAGAGGACCTTTCACGGGTCCAAACATAATAAACTAAGAAGCAGAACATGTAGGTGTTAATGCAGGGATGTCCCTGCATTTATTATTTCTGTCCGGCGCTCCGTTGCACCGCTGGGGCCCCTGTTACCTTTTTCCCGTGCTGTATGCTAATCACTAGCATCGGAACACCAGGGAAGAGACATCAGCTTCTCTACCTGGGCGTTCTTTCTCCCTGGCTGTAGCGCTGTCCAATCGCAGCGCAGAGCGTCACAGCCAGGGAGGTGGTGAGTTTTTTTTTTTTTTCCCTCCCTGGCTGTGATGCGCTGCGATTGGACAGTGCTACAGCCAGGGAGAAGGAACGCCCAGGGAGAAAAGCTGATGTCTCCTCCCTGGTGTTCCGATGCTAGTGATTAGCATACAGCGACGGAGAAGGTAACAGGGGTCCACAGCAGCGCAACGGAGCACCGGACAGAAATAATAGTAAGTGCAGGGACATCCCTGCATTATCCCCTACATGTTCTGCTACTTAGTTTATTATGTTTGGACCTATGAAAGGTCCTCTCATTGGTGGAGCAGTGCGCCCGCCCCTCCTCCTCCTGTTTCTCCTCAATGGCAGAGCAGCACAGGGGGAGGGAGAGAGTGACTCCTTCTGCTCTGTGCTGCTGATATGAGCGCACTGACAGCATGTTGACAGCGCTGGACGCATTATCGGCAAGGTTAGATGCTGATAACTTTGAAAATCATAAATATCGGCCGATAATATCGGTAACTTCGATAATCAGTCGATCCCTAGTACACATATTAATCTCCACAGTTTGTTTGTAAATCTACAACCCTCCGGCCGGGGGAGGGGGGTGTTGTCGCTCCATCCTGTCTTCATCTGGAGGGTTCTAGAAAAAAAAATCTGACAATTTACTCTTTTTGTCAAGTCTCAGGCCTCGATATTAATGCCTCTAGATAGATTTGAACTTCCCAGAGAGGGGCCCATGACTATGCTTAAGATCTCCGATTTCATTGACTATTTGGGTATTCTGATATCGCCTAAGATGAAAGAATTTCCACATCTTAATTTGACCCCATTAATAACTAAATTGAGGTCCCAATTAGGGATATGGCTGAAACTCCCTCTATCCAGAGCCGATAGAATATCCCTAATCAAGATGGCGATTTTAACTCAGCTTCTCTATATTCTCAGAAATTCCCCAATATGGATTGAGGATATATTTTTCAAATTAAATGAGAGAATTATTAAGGATTTCATTTGGGAAAAAAACAGGTAAGACTCAAGGAGGAATATTTCCATAAGCCCCTGGAAAAAGGAGGGTAGAACCTTCTATATTTTAAGGTGTATTTTATAGTTATGGCTATATTGCCAATGGAAGAAAAGTAGATCTAGTTGTGAGAACATGTTTACCTTATTGGAATTCGGACAAACATCCATTTTGCCGCAGGAGTGTGCTGACACTGAAACTGGCGTACTATTAGAGCATGGCTGGGAATAAGGGGATCCTTGTGCTGCACACCCCTCTGGCATAATTACCATTTACGAGTTTTAGATGAACTAGCAGGGGATCAGTACTGGCAAAAAAACTATATTTTATATGTTGCACAGGTGGTGAGTAAAGGTGATATACTTTTATTTTTGGATTTAGCACAAGGAGATTATATAACCAATTAGTCTTGGTTTGGGTATTTTCAGCTGCGTTCTGCACTTTGTAGTCTTGAAGAAAAATCTTTGTTAGATATAGACACTTCTACACCTTTGAATGAATTAATGGGGAATTGTGGCCACAAGGTTAAGATTGCGCAAATGTATAAATTATTAGTTAAATCACTATTTAATAGCATCAGCTCTCTGGTCAAAAAGCATGGGGAGCTGACTGTCCGTCGATACAATTAGAAGATAGGATTAATATATTGCTTAACTTAAGATTGGTGTCTCACAATTTCAATCATGTTTTAGTGCAATTTAATATTTTATACAGAACTAAAAGACTATTGGGGAGTAATTGATACGGTTATTACTGAAAAATTTAAAGTAGTTATCCCCTTTACGGTAGAATGCTGGATATTGGGGGATCTTTCTAAGGTTGACTGTCGCAAAGATAAAAAGACCTTATTGATAAAAAGTAATGTTTGTGGCCAGACTCTTGATTACAAGGGTCTGGTTTTCAAGGTATACGCCTAATGTAAATATTTGGATAAACTTGGTTAAGAAGATCAGGAAAAGGTTTTTTTATAAACAAAGGAAAAATGGACTAGGATATGGGGTGCTTGGAAATTTTTGTCTTTCTTGCTGTAACTCCTTCCTCTTAGAGAAGCACATCGCAAAGGGGTGGGTGGGGGGAGGTCGGGTATTAAGGTTGGGATTAAAAAAGGGAAGAAAAGTATTAACGATGTTGATTTGATTATGTATGGATATTAATTCTTTTTTGATTCTCAAAATTTATATCTAAAAAATAAATAAAAAATTGTCTCATCCTTAAACCTAACACTTTTGTCTAGAAAAGCTACTTCAGTTTACCTACTCCACCCTCCTACAGGAGTGAGATTGCTTCTTTTTTTTTAAGTCTCAATGAGGAATCTGGAGTGAAACTACTTAACATAGCTAACCACACCCATTTTTCCACCCACATTTCAAAACTAGAGAGGTGTTGAAATGCAAAAGTGAGCCCAAAAACTTGCAAATGGCCTATTTTGCTTCTTTTTGAAGCCAGAATTCTGGAATGAAGGCATGACAATTCAGGGCCTCATACCTTCTGACTGAAAAATATTAGTGCATCCATTGCTATGTCAGTCTCAAAGCCCCCTTTAAACTTTGGTTACATATACTTTAATAACTTTTGTTAAATTAAATATGCATGTTACTTACACTAATCTCAGCAACTGAGGCCATCGCCCATGCGGTTGTAGCTCGCAATCCTGTATTCTGAATATAATATCTATTTGCCAAGGGTTGCCTGATAAAAGAAAAAGCATAATAATGTATATAAAGGTATGTACGTTTTTTTTTTTACAATAAATACACTATATACAAGAAAACTGTTAAAAAATAAGAGCATATTCAAACAGTTACATGCAGGACTCCCCAAAGTTACCTGCAGGACTCCAAGGAACATGTAGACTCCCAAAGAAACTATCCCTGGCAGCCCCACAGAGCTGAAAGGAGCGTCAGTGTACAAGTGTGACCGCCACTCCATTCAAACTGGAGAGCACAAACACCTTCCGGTCAGACACTTATCCCCCACCATGGGGATAGGAGATAAGTTGTCTTAATGGGAAAGCACCTTTTCTCAGACAACCTTTTTAATGCTAGCTGTAATAGGATAGTGTCACAATACAGTGCATCGCAACTTGCTGTATACCAGTCTCCTTGTGTCCACTATGAGTACCTAGAACGGGCACACGAACAACAGAACTGGACCACGGAAAAGATAGAACCAAGGTATACTATGGAAAGAAGGCAAGTTGGCAGAAGCAGTGTGATGCTCTGAGCAATGTTCTATTGGGAAATCCTAGGTCCTAGCATTTGACATGTACAACCTACCAAAACATTGTTGCAGACAGAAGGAGTCCAGCACGTAATAATTGTTTCAAGTCGCTTTGGTCTTTATTTGTAATCCTTAAAAAATACATCCAGTTTACATCATCTTCCCTCACCCTCTCGAGAGGGTGAGGGAAGATGATGTTCACTGGATGTATTCTTTTAGGATTTACAAATAAAGACCAAAGCGACTTGAAAGAATTATTACGTGCTGGACTCCTCCTTATTTATGTTGAAAACCAATGTGGACCTGAACCTGTCCGTGCACCAGGGGGTAAAAAGGAAAGGTGAGCAGAATTTACTTTTTTACCAGTACTATTGTTGCAGTCATAAATCTGATGTGAGGGTACATACATGTAACAACTATTATGGAATTATATGTGCTGTGCATCTGTTGTATAAGGATTCCCAATGTGTGATTTCTGCTGAAGAGAAGGTTCATTCACGAAATGGCTGACTGCTTTGAAGCCTCCATCCTATCCCAGCAGGATGCAGTCGATCAGGCTGGGCAACTGCCAGCTACAGAAAATGGACAGTTATCCTCATCTTCCTGTCCTGACACCTCTGACTGCCATGTACAAACTTCAAAAAAGCATCCAGTACCCCCTGCTAAACCGGATACTGGAGGAAGGGAATTAATTTTGCCGGGAAACTTGAAAAGTTACAAACAAAGAGGTTTTATTATTCAGTGCTCTCCACTTCCCTCATTAATCCCCTCCCCCCAATGGAAGAACTGGGATTTGGATAGTCAATGACTGGGCCGACCGGAAATCGGAAACTAATCCTGGTTCTATAAAAATATTGTATGGACATATTTTATTTGTTACACAGTGTGGAACTCACTGCCAAGCTGACTGGTATCCATTTCTCCCCCTTGTCCTGGGGGCAGTAAGTTTTGAATTACTGTATCTTCTCCCATTTATTTTACTCTTACTGTTTGAGTACGTTATTTTTACTTTGTATCATTTTACATCAGTTTTTTTGTTAGCACTGCTCTATTTTTTTGGGTATAAAATATTCACTTTATAAGTCTGCCTTGTTGCTCTAAAGAATCCATAGCCTGAACACGTGATTGTGGGATCGCTTGCGAGCTGAACATTTGTGTGTGTCTTCTTCAGCATTCTTGACTTACGTTAAAGTAAGTGGTGGCAGCTGATGTTTGGGGTGTTGGGTCTGTGCATGTTTGGGGGTGATCTACGCTCACTTTGCAGCTTGAGTGTGTGGTGTGCGCAGAGTAAGAGCTTAAAGGTAGTCTTGCTCCTGGGCAGACCCATCTCTGTGTACCCGACACAGACTAACTATATCCTTTCATGGAAGTAGAATTCCCTAATTGCAGAGATCTCTTTTATAATGCATCCTAAAAATGTTAAACTGGGTACTGGGGGGTGACTGTAATATAGAAGGGATATAGACTGTGATCTGGGGTGAGGTAATGGAACAGGGGGCGGAATGGAGGGAGGAACTAGAATAGTTCAGAAGAAATGGCACAGGATAAAAAATATGCAAAAACCTCTTAACTGTAGGTTAAAATTGGTGAACTGGAATTAGTAATGTCTGAGGAGAACTATGACATAGTGGGAGACATGGCTGGATAGCAGCTATGACTGGACAGTTAACTTACAGGGTTACAGTCTGTTTAGAAAGAATCGTGAAATCCAGAGAGGGGGATATTTGCCTTTATGTAAAGTCCTGTCTAAAACAGAAACTTCGGGAAGATATAAGTGAGGGAAATGAACATGTGGAGTCACTGTGGGTACAAATGCATGGTGGGAAAACCAATAAAAAATTACTGATAGGAAATGGTTATAAAGCCAGGTAATATAAAAAAAGAGTCCACAGAAAATCTACTACTAAGGGAAATAGATGAGATGGCAAATCATAATAAGGTAGTTATTATAGGAGACTTCAACTACCTAGTTATTGACTGGGAAACTGCAACCTGCGAATCTCTTAGGCCCCTTTCACACGGGCGAGTATTCGGCGCGGATGCGATGCGTGAGTTGAACGCATTGAACCCGCACTGAATACCGACCCATTCATTTCTATGGGGCTGTTCACATGAGCGGTGATTTTCACGCATCACTTGTGCGTTGCGTGAAAATCGCAGCATGCTCTATATTCTGCGTTTTTCACGTAACGCAGGCCCCATAGAAATGAATGGGGTTGCATGAAAATCGCAAGCAAGTGCGGATGCGGTGCGATTTTCACGCACGGTTGCTAGGAGACGATCGGGATGGAGACCCGATCATTATTATTTTCCCTTATAACATGGTTATAAAGGGAAAATAATAGCATTCTGAAAACAGAATGCATAGTAAAATAGCGCTGGAGGGGTTAAAAAAAATAAAAAATTTTTTTACCTTAATCCACTTGATCGCGGAGCCCGGCATCTCCTTCTGCTGAACAGGACCTGTGGTGAGCATTCATTACAGGAAAAGGACCTGTGGTGACGTCACTCCGGTCATCACATGATCTTTTACCATGGTGATGGATCATGTGATGGATCATGTGATGGCTGGAGTGACGTCACCACAGGTCCTGTTCAGCAAAGGAGACAGAAGGAGATGCCGGGCTTCGCGATGAAGTTGATTAAGGTGAGTTAAATTATTATCATTATTTTTTTTTAACCCCTCCAGCGCTATTTTACTATGCATTCTGTATTTAGAATGCTATTATTTTCCCTTATAACCATGTTATAAGGGAAAATAATACAAATCTACAGAACACAGATCCCAAGCCCGAACTTCTGTGAAGAAGTTCGGGTTTGGGTACCAAACATGCGCGATTTTTTTCACGCGAGTGCAAAACGCATTACAATCTTTTGCACTTGCACGGAAAAATCGTGGGTGTTCCCGTAACGCACCCGCACCTTTTCCTGCAACGCCCGTCTGAAAGAGGCCTTAAGGGAAACAGGTTCTTTGCAATAACTAAAGATAATTACCTTTCCCAACTGGGTACAGAATCCGACTAGAGGGACTTCCATACTGGACTTAGTATTGAGCAATAGAGCCGACAGAAGTACAGGTTGGGGGAACATCATTTATGTGACTATAAAATAATAACCTTTAAATGACAGGTCTGCAAATTTTTTTTTTTAAAGAGCTGTTTTGGTTATTACATGTCATCTTTATGTTTTATTTTGTGCACCGAATCCGAAAATGTCCTCCATTTTGTCATAGGACATCACGTTTCCTGACAATTTAGGTAACTATGTTAAATAAGGCAATACCTCAAAATAAATGGAAATAGACTTATAAAATTTAAGTTTTATTACAATTTTTTCATGAAAATCCTTTTTTTTTTACTGAAATGAGCTCACCTACACACACTAAACTCGATTCTTCTTCCCTGTGAGACTCCTCTTGGTGCATTTACGCTTTTGGAGTAGCATCTGGAATGTCTCTCTGAAGCATCCAACAGTAGTCTACTATCATTGTAATGCTCCATTTTCCATGGCATCTCCTTTCCATCTCTTTAAAGTCTTGGTGGAATCGTTAACCTTGTTCCTCACTCACAGCTCCCAAATTTTCAGGAAAGTAGTCAAGGTGGGACTGGAGGAAATGCACTGTCAAACTCAATAGGCAACCTAAAGCTTGAAATGCTTTCAGCATTCGTTCGATGATCTTTTTGTAGTGAGGATCTTTGATATTGCCTAAAAAGTTCTGTACGACTTCTTTAAATGCAATCCACCCTTCTTTTTGAGGATCCGTCATGGTATTGACAAACTCTTGATAAACTATAAGCCTTCTCATGTCTGGTCCGACGAACACACCTTCCTTCAAATTTTGCCTCCGACAGGTCTGGAAACTTGGTGACCAAGAATTTGAAGCATTCTCCATCTCTTGAAAGTGATTTTACGAATTGCTTCATCAATCCCAATTTTATGTGGAGAGGTGGTAGAAGAACTTTATGGGAAGGTACCAAAGTTTCTCGGAGGACATTTTTTTCACCGACTGTTAGCACCCTCGGCTTCCAACTCTTCTTGGTCCAGTGATTTTGTCGTTCTCGACTGTCCCATAGACACAGAAAACAAGGGTATTTGGTATACCCAGCTTGTTGCCCAAGCAGCATGCGCAAGACCTTCAAGTCCCCACACACTTGCCAACAATGGTCTTCATATTTAAGTTTACGAAGAACCAATTCCAAGTTCTCGTAGGTTTCCTTCAAGTGTACGGAATAACCTACACCATTGTGGAGTAAAACTGCTTTGAGACTTTTTTTTTGAAGAATCTATAAAAATACGCCATTGCTCTGAATCATATTGGATTTTAAATTGACCCATCAGACCTTCGACATTGATGCAATAAACCAGTTTATCTTCCTGGGCGAAGTAAGGAACGAACTCCTTTTCACGATGTCTGAACCATGAATATGACACTCCTGGCAACAATAAATTCCTGCTTTTCAGCCTTGATCCGAGTAACTCAGTGGCATCTTTGGGAAGATTCAAGTCTCTTACCAAATCATTCATCTCCTCCTGAGAAAACAATTTTGGTCTTGTATCATCTTCAAAGTCAGATTCTTCAGGAAAGATTAACCCCTTCTACCATTAGAAGCACAGACTCACGGCTGAGGCTTACACATACAGCATGCTGCTGAGTATCCCAGTAGTCAGACATGTCACTCAGAGCAGCACTTGTATTCACCCCCTTTGCAGGGGGAAGGGGGGGCAGAGATTGCTTAACTGCAAATAACAACAAAGGGCCAAGAAGAGAACTAGGGAAATGAGGAAATAGATTTTTTTTCCCTAAAACTTGCTTAGCTCATGTATATATTGCTGACCATCAGATTTACAGTGCTATATTTTTTTTTACATAACTCGGACAACACATTTAAGTGTTTTTGGGCATTTTATATCTTAAATGCACTTATGTGAAATCAATAGTAATTTAGACTTTAACCCATTAAGGACTTAGGACGTACCACTACGCCATGTTTGCCGAGTCCTTAAGTACGTCCTAAGTTTAAAACTAGATTGCGGCGCTGCGGGCGGTGATCGGAACAGGATGTCCGCTGAAATCATTCAGCGGGCATCCTGTCACAACGCTGGGGGGGAGGGGTCAATTCAGACCTGCGGTTTGCAGCTTTTACCTTATGCGGCAGCGGTGATCGGGGGTGCCATTGGGTCCCTATGCGGCTGTAGGGGGGACCCGATGGCATGGAAGGCAGCGCGATGCCTTCCTTAGGCATCTACGCTGCCTTCCGGTGACGAGCCTGTGAGATCCAGCCCCCTGGATCGCACAGGCCGGAAGCTGTATGAGTAATACTCACAGTATTAGGGCTCTTTCACACTTGCGTTCTTGTCTTCCGGCATAGAGTTCCGTCGTCGGGGCTCTATGCCGGAAGAATCCTGATCAGGATTATCATAATGCATTCTGAATGGAGAGAAATCCGTTCAGGATGCATCAGGATGTCTTCAGTTCCGGAACGGAACGTTTTTTGGCCGGAGAAAATACCGCAGCATGCTGCGCTTTTTGCTCCGGCCAAAAATACGGAACACTTGCCGCAAGGCCGGATCCAGAATTAATGCCCATTGAAAGGCATTGATCCGGATCCGGCCTTAAGCTAAACGTCGTTTCGGCGCATTGCCGGAGCCGACATTTAGCTTTTTCAGAGTGGTTACCATGGCTGCCGGGACGCTAAAGTCCTGGCAGCCATGGTAAAGTGTAGCGGGGAGCGGGGGAGCAGTGTACTTACCGTCCGTGCGGCTCCCCGGGCGCTCCAGAGTGACGTCAGGGCGCCCCAAGCGCATGGATCATGTGATCACATGGATCACGTCATCCATGCGCATGGGGCGCTCTGACGTCATTCTGGAGCGCCCCGGGAGCCGCACGGACTGTAAGTATACCGCTCCCCCGCTCCCCGCTCCTACTATGGCAACCAGGACTTTAATAGCGTCCTGGGTGCCATAGTAACACTGAACGCATTTGGAAGACGGTTCCGTCTTCAAATGCTTTCAGTACACTTGCGTTTTTCCGGATCCGGCGTGTAATTCCGGCAAGTGGAGTACACGCCGGATCCGGACAACGCAAGTGTGAAAGAGGCCTTACTCATACAGCTAATGCATTCCAATACAGAAGTATTGGAATGCATTGTAAAAGGGATTAGACCCCCAAAAGTTTAAGTCCCAAATAAAGTTAAAAAAGAATAGGTAAAAAATAGGGAAGAAAAAAAAGTAGACATATTAGGTATCACCGCGTTCGTATCGACCGGCTCTATAAACATATCACATGACCTAACCCCTCAGATGAACATCGTAAAAATTTTTAAATAAAAACTGCGATAAATAAACCATTTTTTTGTCACCTTACATCACAAAAAGAACAACAGCAAGCGATCAAAAAGGCATTTGCCCACCAAAATAGTACCAATCTAACAGTCACCTCATCCCGCAAAAAATGAGCCCCTACATGAGACAATCGACCAAAAAAAAAAAAAAATATGGCTCAGAATATGGAGACACTAAAACATAATTCTTTTTGTTTCAAAAAGGATATTATTGTGTAAAACTTACATAAATAAAAAAAGTATACATATTAGGTATTGCCGCGTCCGTATCGACCGGCTCTATAAAAATATCACATGACCTAACCCCTCAGATAAACACCGTAAAAAAATAAAAATTGTGCTAAATAAACCATTTTTTGTCACCTTACATCACAAAAAGTGTAATAGCAAGCGATCAAAAAGTCATATGCACCCCAAAATAGTGTCAATAAAACAGTCATCTCATCCCGCAAAAATCATACCCTACCCAAGGTAATCGCCCAAAAACTGAAAAAAATATGGCTCTTAGACTATGGAAACACTAAAACATGATTTTTTTTGTTTCAAAAAAGAAATCATTGTGTAAAACTTACATAAATAAAAAAAAAGTATACATATTAGGTATCGCAGCATCCGTGACAACCTGGTCTATAGAAATATCACATGATCTAACCCGTCAGATGAATGTTGTAAATAACAAAAAATAAAAACGGTGCCAAAACAGCTATTTCTTGTTACCTTGCCTCACAAAAAGTGTAATATAGAGCAACCAAAAATCATATGCACCCTAAACTAGTACCAACAATACTGCCACCCTATCCTGTAGTTTCTAAAATGGGGTCACTTTTTGGGAGTTTCTACTCTAGGGGTGCATCAGGGGGGCTTCAAATGGGACATTGTGTAAAAAAAACAGTCCAGCAAAATCTGCCTTCCAAAAACCGTATGGCATTCCTTTCCTTCTGCGCCCTGCCGTGTGCCCGTACAGCAGTTTACGACCACATATGGGGTGTTTCTGTAAACTACAGAATCAGGGCCATAAATATTGAGTTTGGTTTGGCTGTTAACCCTTGCTTTGTTACAGGGAAAAATTGATCAAAATAGAAAATTTGCCAAAAAATTTAAATTCTGAAATTTCATCTGTATTTGCCTATAACTCTTATGGAACACCTAAAGGGTTAACGATGTTTGTAAAATCTTTTTTAAATACCTTGAGGGGTGTAGTTTCTTAGATGGGGTCACTTTTATGGAGTTTCTACTCTAGGGGTGCATCAGGGGGGCTTCAAATGGGACACGGTGTCAAAAAAAACAGTCCAGCAAAACCTGCCTTCCAAGAACCGTATGGCATTCCTTTCCTTCTGTGCCCTGCCGTGTGCCCGTACAACGGTTTACGACCACATATGGGGTGTTTCTGTAAACTACAGAATCAGGGCCATAAATATTGAGTTTGGTTTGGCTGGTAACCCTTGCTTTGTAACTGGAAAAAAATATTAAAATGGAAAATCTGCCAAAAAAGTGAAATTTTGAAATTGTCTCTCTATTTTCCATTAATTCTTGTGGAAGCCTTGTAACATCCCCAAAAAATAAAATATCATTCCCAAAATGATCCAAACATGAAGTAGACATATGCGGAATGTAAAGTAATAACTATTTTTGGAGGTATTACTATGTATTATAGAAGTGAAGAAATGGAAACTTGGAAATTTGCAATTTTTTTAAAAAAAATTGGGTAAATTTGCATTTTTTTTTTATAAATAAAAATGTTTATTTTTTTACTTCTTTTACCAGTGTCATGAAGTACAATATGTGACGAAAAAACAATCTCAGAATGGCCTGGATAAGGCAAAGCGATTTAAAGTTATCAGCACTTAAAGTGACACTGGTCAGATTTGCAAAAAATGGGTGAAAGGTGAAATAGAGTCCTCAAAGGGTTAAATTTGGTTAAAAACCCATAATATAAAAAAAAAATAAACAAAAATGTAAAAAAAAATATATAAATTTTAAGACAATTGTGCATTTTGTGGCAAATCATGGTCTAGGAGTTTTTTTCAATATTTTATTTGTTTTCAGCACACAAAAATACATGGAAATTAGATAAAAAAAATAATCAAACAGCTTTTTAGTCGCAGACCTGTTTTGATTAATTCAAAAGGGTATTTTTTTTAGTGAGACAGAAAAACACTGACCTTCTGAAAAGCTAAATTTGACCAGCCAAGAGAAGCCATCAGCCTCACTAACTGGGACAATGTCTTCAAACATAAAAATACAGCCAAAACATATGAGGGAAAAAAAGAGTCACAAAAAACCCAATGTGGATAAATAGACATTTAAAGGGGGCAATAGATGACAAAAAGGCATTCAATTTACTAAAACCGGAAGAAAATAAAACACTAAAATATTCTTTAATTATATAAATGGTAAAACAAAGTAGTGGCCCTTTAAGGAATTATGAGGGAAGAGTTGTAGAGAGTGATGAGGAGAAAGCAAATTACTTTTTTCTCCACTGTATCCACTGAGAAAAATGAAATGTCAGATGAAATGAGAGTGTCAAAGCAAACTCTGCATTAAATGTGGCATGTCTGACCCGGGAAGAGCTGCAGCAGCGTCTTACAAAAGATTAAAATGGACAAATCACCGGATCCAGATGGCATACACGCCTGTATCTTAAGAGAATTAAGTAATTTCATAGACAAATCCTTATTTCTGATATTTAAAGACTCTATAATGACAGGGAGCATTCATAGGATTGGCGCTTAGCAGATGTGGTGCCAATACTCAAAAAGTGGTCAAAAACAGAGTCTGGAAACTATAGACTGGTCCAACATCTGATGTGGATAAACGGTTTGAAGGTTTTCTAAGAGATGCTATCTTGTAGTATATTAACAAAAATAAACATATAACCGTATCAGCACAAGTTTATGTGGGATTGGTCATGTCAAACTAATCTAATAGGTTTCATATGAGAAGGCAAGTTCTAGAATAGACCAGCGTGAATCAATGGATCTCATATATCTTGACTTCTCCAAAGCATTTGATACTGTGCCACATAAAAGGTTGGTACATAAATTGAGAATGCTTGGACTGGCTCAGGGATTGAAAACAGAGGGTCGTTATTAACGATACATACTCAGACTGGGTCACCATCACTAGTGGGCTACCACAGGGGTCAGTATTGGGCCCTATTCTCTTCAATATATTTAGTAATGATCTAGTAGAGTGGTTGCACAGTAAAATATAAAACACAAGAGGTCAGTGAACTGCTACAGATGGAAAGGTTGGGGGCTTGGCTAGAGAAGTGGCAAATGAGGTTTAACACTGGTAAAGGTTATGCACAGGGGAAGGACAAATAAATGTCACAAATACATATTAAAACGGGAAAACACTGCTTAAAGATGAAATGTCACGACAAAATGCAGTACAATCTGACAGTACCATGTTGTAGAGCAGGAGAAGCTGAGCAGATTGATATAAATTTTTGAGGGAAAAGATTCAGTAAAACCTGCAATTTATACAGCATCAGTACAGGGAGGAGGGGTTATCAGTGATTGATAAGAAGGTGAGTATAAGTGTGCATAGAGCGATAGCTGTCAATCACTGATAACACCTCCTCCCTGTACCGATAGCACTTCATAGGGCTGTAAATGTAAAAATTACAAGTTTTACTGAATCTTTTCCCACAAAAATATATCAATCAATCTACCCAGCTTCTCTGATCTATAACCTGCTGCTTTCAGATTGCATTGCATTTTTTGGTGACAGGTCCTCTTTAATACTGACATGGAAAAGGACTTTGGTGTCTTAGTTGACAAACTTAACGGTAGCCACCAGTGTCAGGCAACTGCGGCCAAGGGCAAAAAAAAATAATGATGTGTTGCATCAAAAGAGACATAGATGCACGTGACACGAACATACACTCACCTAAAGAATTATTAGGCACACCATACTAATACGGTGTTGGACCCCCTTTTGCCTTCAGAACTGCCTTAATTCTACGTGGCATTGATTCAACAAGGTGCTGATCGCATTCTTTAGAAATGTTGGCCCATATTGATAGGATAGCATCTTGCAGTTGATGGAGATTTGAGGGATGCACATCCAGGGCACGAAGCTGCCGTTCCACCACATCCCAAAGATGCTCTATTGGGTTGAGATCTGGTGACTGTGGGGGCCATTTTAGTACAGTGAACTCATTGTCATGTTCAAGAAACCAATTTGAAATGATTCAAGCTTTGTGACATGGTGCATTATCCTGCTGGAAGTAGCCATCAGAGGATGGATACATGTTCTCATTCTGTTTACGCCAAATTCGGACTCTACCATTTGAATGTCTCAACAGAAATCGAGACTCATCAGACCAGGCAACATTTTTCCAGTCTTCAACAGTCCGATTTTGGTGAGCTCGTGCAAATTGTAGCCTCTTTTTCCTATTTGTAGTGGAGATGAGTGGTACCCGGTGGGGTCTTCTGCTGTTGTAGCCCATCCGCCTCAAGGTTGTGCGTGTTGTGGCTTCACAAATGCTTTGCTGCATACCTCGGTTGTAACGAGTGGTTATTTCAGTCAACGTTGCTCTTCTATCAGCTTGAATCAGTCGGCCCATTCTCCTCTGACCTCTAGCATCCACAAGGCATTTTTGCCCACAGGACTGCCGCATACTGGATGTTTTTCCCTTTTCACACCATTCTTTGCAAACCCTAGAAATGGTTGTGCGTGAAAATCCCAGTAACTGAGCAGATTGTGAAATACTCAGACCCGCCCGTCTGGCACAAACAACCATGTCACGCTCAAAATTGCTTAAATCACCTTTCTTTCCCATTCTGACATTCAGTTTGGAGTTCCGGAGATTGTCTTGACCAGGACCACACCCCTAAATGCATTAAAGCAACTGCCATGTGATTGGTTGACTAGATAATTGCATTAATGAGAAATAGAACAGGTGTTCCTAATAATTCTTTAGGGGAGTGTAGTTCTGTCACTTTACAAATGATTAGTCAGACCACATGTGGGGGAGATTTATCATATGCCGTGATAGCGGCGTTAAAAAGTCACAGATGCAACTTATTAAAGTACTGTGGTCACTTTTCTGAAATAGGGCGTGGCCAGCCGTCCCGACAAATTTAACTTCACTTATGCCAGTTTTCTGACATAATTAAACCTAGAAATCTACGGCAGCTAGAAGCGGTCATAGATTTCAAGACTGCAGGAGGATATCACGAACTGCAGGAGATATCAAGACTGGCACTTTCTGCACCAGTCTTGATATCTCCCCCATGGAGTATTGTATGCAAATGTGGGCTCCTATGAACAAGGCAGACATAGCAGAGCTGGAGAGGGTTGACTATAGTACCGAGAAACATTATCAAAAGTAGGGTTATTTAGTTTATAAAAAAAAGTAAAATGTCTGAGGGGAGATCTAATAACTAGTCAGGTCCATAAATATTGGGACATCTACACAATTCTAACATTTTTGGCTCTATACACCACCACAATGGATTTGAAATGAAATGAACAAGATGTGCTTTAACTGCAGACTGTCAGCTTTAATTTGAGGGCATTTACATCCAAATCAGGTGAACGGTGTGTGCCTCCCACTTGTTAAGGGGCCAAAAGTAAAATGGAACAATTGGCTTCTCAGCTGTTCCTTGGCCAGGTGTGTGTTATTCCCTCATTATCCCAATTACAATGAGCAGAAAAAAGTCCAGAGTTCATTTCAAGTGTGCTATTTGCATTTGGAATCTGTTGCTGTCAACTCTCAAGATGAGATCCAAAGAGCTGTCACTATCAGTGAAGCAAACCATCATTAGGCTGAACAAAAAAAAAAAAAAAAAAAAACATCAGAGAGATAGCATAAACATTAGGCGTGGCCATAACAACCGTTTGGAACATTCTTAAAAAGAAGGAACGCACCGGTGAGCTCAGCAACACCAAAAGACCCAGAAGACCAAAGAAAACAACTGTGGTGGAAGAACTATTTCCCTGGTGAAGAAAACACCCTCCACAACAGTTGGCCAGATCAAGAACACTCTCCAGGAGGTAGGTGTATGTGTGTCAAAGTCAACAATCAAGAAAATAATTAACCATAGTGAATACAGAGGGTTCACCACAAGATGTAAACCATGGGGGAGCCTCAAAAACAGGAAGGCCAGATTAGAGTTTGCCAAACGACATCTAAAAAAGCCTTCACAGTTATGGAACAACATCCTATGGACAGATGAGACCAGGATCAACTTGTACCAGAGTGATGGGAAGAGAAGAGTATGGGGAAGGAAAGGAATTGCTCATGATCTCAAGCATACCACCTCATCAGTGAAGCATGGTGGTGGTAGTGTCATGGCGTGGACATGTATGGCTGCCAATGGAACGGGATCTTTTGTAGTTATTGATGATGTGACTGCTGACAAAAGCAGCAGGATGAATTCTCAAGTGTTTCGGGCAATATTATCTGCTTATATTCTGCCAAATGCTTCAGAACTCATTGGACGGCGCTTCACAGTGCAGATGGACAATGACCCAAAGCATACTGCAAAAGCAACCAAAGAGTTTTTAAGGGAAAGAAGTGGAATGTAATGCAATGGCCAAGTCAATCACCTGACCTAAATCCGATTGAGCATGCATTTCACTTGCTGAAGACAAAAATGAAGGGAAAATGCCCCAAGAACAAGCAGGAACTGAAGACAGTTGCAGTAGAGACACAAATATGATTTCTGTGTGATGCCAGGAACAATTAAGCAGCAGTCCCAAAAAGGTTGAAGCGAGTCCCTTCTCCAATATAAAAACACAAAAGTACATACATATGGGTCCGCGCTAGATGCCCCAGACGAAGCGAAGGCAAAACCCGGGTCGGGCTAATTTACATGCTCTATACAAGTCAATTTTTGTGAGTAGAATAAACCTTACTTTTAACTAAAGATTTGGGTATTGCACTATGATCTGTTCCTCTTGAAGGAAATCGCTTTGCTGGTTGGTATCGAGAGCTTATACTGGGGATGTATCGGTGAAGCCGCCGAATCTCCAGGAAAACTTCTTGTTTGTGAAACACTCGCCATTTGCAGTAGAGGCCTGGCAGAGCATTACCAGGGATGAAACCCAGCGTCTGGTGATGTCTATGCGTTCCAGACTAAAGGCTGTAATTGACTACAAAAGATTTGCAACCAAGTATTAAAACGTGAAAGTTTGATTTATGATTATTATTATGTCCCATATGCAAACTATTGCAATTCCTACAACGTTTACCTGATTTGGATGTAAATACCCTCAAATTAAAGCCGACAGTCTGCATGCAGTTAAAGCACATCTTGTTTGTTTCATTTCAAATACATGGTGGTGGTGTACAGAGCCAAAAATGTTAGAATTGTGTCGATGTCCCAATATTTATGGACCCGACTATGTATAAATATATCAGGGGGTCAATACAGAGATCTCTGCCTTGATCTATTTATACCCAGGACTGTGACCGTGACAAGGGGGCATCCACTACGACTAGAGGAAAGACGGTTTCTACACAAACATAGAAGAGGATTCTTTATTGTAAGAGCAGTGAGACTAAAGACAACAGAATTGTCTGCCAGAGGAGGTGTGATGGATGCTCACTAAAAGAGTTCAAGAGGGGTCTGGATGCATTTCTGAAGTGTAATTATATTACAGGTTACAGTTACTAGAATTCTGGAGTAGGGTCCTTGATCCAGGAAGTTACTCTGATTGCCTGAATGCAGCTGGGAAGTATTTTTTTCCCCTAAAGTTAGGAAAATTGGCTTCTACCTTATGAGTCTTTTGTTTGCCCAACTCTGGATCACCTTAGCTGGATAACAGCCTGAACTGGATGGACATATGTTGTTTTTCATCCTCACAAACTATGTTATTATGTTCAGGAATGGTTTGAGGAAAATGAGAAAGAGCTCAAGGTGGACCAAATTCCCAAGATCTCAATTCAATGAAACATATGTGGAAAATACTAGAAAAACAAGCCCTAACCATGGAAGCAGCCATATCGCACCTACAGGAAAGAGGTAATCCAGGATTGACTTATGTTTTTATTTCACTTCCTCCCTTGCACCAGACCTGTGAAGGGAAGCATATGAGCATCTTAACATTGTAGCCATGTAAACAATGCCTGACCAGGAAGACAGGAGCAGAGCAAAGAGCCCCCTCCACTTGTAAATTTCTGACATGGACTAGGTCACATTTGCCGCTGCAGCCAAAGATTGGACTCAGCAGTGACATGTCCCCAAATGGCACACTTGCTTGGGGAAAGTTACTGAAAAGACCAGACATTTGAACATGACTGCATCAATGTCGGAGGTTTACATGTGGTAACCGAAGTGCAGATAAGACAGTCTGTGAATTATGGAGCCAGAAAAAAAAGAGTTGGAAAGCAGGCAAGTATGCTTTCTTTCACCAATCTGGCAGGGTGGGGATAGCGTTTAAAAAACAAGCCAATCATGGAAAATCCTTTTAAAACATCTGCTGCTAACTTCTTAGTGCCAAATACAAAGAGGAAAACCTTTAAAGGGGGCAACGAGAACGGAGCGGGGAGAGCTGTGGCTGGAGGACCCCGGGTTTTCCGGGGTTCGTCCACCACCAAGCGCTGCTCCCATAGAAGTGAATGGGAGCGCCCCTGCTCCCATTCATTTCTATGGGGCAGACAGAAATAGCCGAGCTAGCGCTCGGCTATTTTCGGCAGCCCCATAGAAATGAAAGAACTGGCATGCGCAGTGTGCCCTCAGTTCATTTCCCCGCTCCTTTCTCATTGTAGGTGCGGGTCCCAGCAGTGGGACCCACACCTATCAGACAATGGGGACAACCCCTTTAAAGATCTTGTGCAGTCCATGCATCAACAGGTCAGAGCTGTTTTGGTGCAACAACCGGCACCTACACAATATTATGCAGGGAATTTTATTATAATATCTGATTAATTCTCACTTAAATGCAGAATACAGAATATTCAAGAGCTTTAAAACTATCATTGTGAATGGAAGACAAGGCATTAGATTGAGCAGAGTCTTAAAGGGGTTGTCCATTTCAACAGCAAGATGGGACTGAGCACCGACCCCAGCTGCGTGGGCTTTCAGAAACAGTAGAGTGAGCTAGTGCCCCACTGTTGCTGTAACTCTCTTTGTAGTGAATGGGAGCTAGGCAAACAGCATAGCAGAAAATGCCACACAAGCTTTGGTGTTTCCACAACTCCAG
The DNA here is from genome assembly GCF_905171765.1 of Bufo bufo. Lineage (NCBI taxonomy): Eukaryota > Metazoa > Chordata > Amphibia > Anura > Bufonidae > Bufo > Bufo bufo. Next base: position 498,177,936 of record NC_053392.1, read on the forward strand.
CAGTTACGTAGGCAGCGTAGCTTGCTGTACTTTGCTGTTTGCGGAGGTCCCATTCACTACAATGGAGGTTACAGAAGAGGTGGAGAGCCGACTCACTCAGCTGTTTCCATATTCCCGGCCACCGAGGGGCGGCACTCAGTTCCATCTCTCAATAGAAACTGTGAGATAGGACAACCCCTTTAACAAGTAGCAATCAGATGACACAGGCATGACTATTGAAATTACCTTAAAATTGGGAATCCCACCACAGAATTCATGTCATTCAGGTGCACAAAAACCTAGCATAATAAACAAACAAAACAGCAAAAAATATCATTAAAGGCTATTCAGCTATACATATAGAACACACATTAGTTACCTAGGTAGTCACAAAAAGTATGTTCCCACTGTGGTATTTTTCATGCTAGAAAGCTATAAAATGTTTCACACCTATCAGCCAAAGCTGTTATTTTTTTTAAAAACCGTGTGGGTTTATACTGCAATAGCCAGACTTTAGACATTGATGACCTGTCCTACAGATATTGATGCCTTAGATATTTGGGGCTGCCATGGCGCCAGAAGCTAACAGTGAATGAAGCTGAAGGAGTAGACTCTGTACACTGTAGTTTCTGGTACTGGAGTACTGAAGCTCAGCTCCAATTCACTTGCACATACCCTGGCACAGTGTATGGAGCTGTCTGCATCCAGTGCCATACACTACACTGTTTCCGGAGCCGCGGCATCTGAATCAGCTGATCAGTGGAAGTGCTGGTCATTGAACCCCACCAATCTGTTATCTGTAGCCCAGAGAACCCATTTAAATATACACTGCTCAAAAAAATAAAGGGAACACAAAAATAACACATCCTAGATCTGAGTTAATTAAATATTCTATGTTAGTTTAGAGGTTTTATTATGGTGAAAGGTCCTCTTTAAAGGGCTTCTGTCACCCCACTAAACTGTTTTTTTTGTTTTTTTGTGGTTAATTATAATCACTATACTGCGATTTTTGCATACATACTGTAATTAATAATTTTGGTTCAGCAGATTATGTTAAAAACGTACTTTTAAAATATGCAAATTACCTTGCTACCAGCAAGTAGGGCTGCTACTTGCTGGTAGCAGCCGCATCCTCCTATCCTAAAGACGCCCCCTCCACATGTTGATTGACAGGGCCAGCGGACGGGATCGTTCTCTGCTGGCCCTGCTTGCATTCAAAATCTGGCGCCTGCGCCTTACCTGTCTTCAGTCGGCGCAGGCGCATTGAGAGGAGGACGCTCGCTACGTTTTTAACATAATCTGCTGAACCAAAATTATTAATTACAGTATGTATGCATAAATCGCAGTATAGGGATTATAATTAACAACAAAAAAAAAAAAAAAGTTTAGTGGGGTGACAGAAGCCCTTTAAAATAAGTCAAAATGAGGCTCAGTAGTGTGTGTGGCCTTCACGTGCCTGTATGACCTCCCTACAACGCCTGTGCATGCTCCTGATGAGGTGGCGGATGGTCTCCTGAGGTATCTCCTCCCAGACCTGGACTAAAGCATCTGCCAACTCCTGGACAGTCTGTGGTGCAACGTGACGTTAGTGGATAAAGCGAGACATGATGTCCCAGATGTGCTCAATTGGATTCAGGTCTGGGGAACGGGCGGGCCAGTCCATAGCATCAATGCCTTCGTCTTGCAGGAACTACTGACACACTCCAGCCACATGAGGTCTAGCATTAGGAGGAACCCAGGGCCAACCGCACCAGCAAATGGTCTCACAAGGGGTCTGAGGATCTCATCTCGGTACCTAATGGCAGTCAGGCTACCTCTGGCGAGCACATGGAGGGCTGTGCGGCCCTCCAAAGAAATGCCACCCCACACCATTACTGACCCAATGCCAAACCGGTCATGCTGGAGGATGTTGCAGGCAGCAGAACGTTCTCCACGGCGTCTCCAGACTCTGTCACATGTGCTCAGTGTGAACCTGGTTTCATCTGTGAAGAGCACAGGGCGCCAATGGCGAATTTTCCAATCTTGGTGTTCTCTGGCAAATGCCAAACGTCCTGCACGGTGTTGGGCTGTTAGCACAAGCCCCACCTGTGGATGTCGGGCCCTCATATCACCCTCATGGAGTCTGTTTCTGACCGTTTGAGCAGACACATGCACATTTGTGGCCTGGTGGAGGTCATTTTGCAGGGCTCTGGCAGTGCTCCTCCTGTTCCTCCTTGCACAAAGGCGGAGGTAGCGGTCCTGCTGCTGGGTTGTTGCCCTCCTACGGCCTCCTCCACGTCTCCTGATGTACTGGCCTGTCTCCTGGTAGCGCCTCCATGCTCTGGACACTACGCTGACAGACACAGCAAACCTTCTTGCCACAGCTCGCATTGAGGTGCCATCCTGGATAAGCTGCACTACCTGAGCCACTTGTGTGGGTTGTAGACTCAGTCTCATGCTACCACTAGAGTGAAAGCACCGCCAGCATTCAAAAGTGACCAAAACATCAGCCAGGAAGCATAGGAACTGAGAAGTGGTCTGTGGTCACCACCTGCAGAAGTTCAGAACCACTCCTTTATTGGGGGTGTCTTGCTAATTGCCTATAATTTCCACCTGTTGTCTATCCCATTTGCACAACAGCATGTGAAATTGATTGTCACTCAGTGTTGCTTCCTAAGTGGACAGTTTGATTTCACAGAAGTGTGATTGACTTGGAGTTACATTGTGTTGTTTAAGTGTTCCCTTTATTTTTTTGAGCAGTGTATTTTACCAACTGTAAAAATGGTGACTGGAAATATTGCTCCCACACAGAGCATATTTCCTGCAGTTAACATGCTCGTCTGAAACTGTCAGTAGAGGTATTTAGCCATTGACAAAATTACCTATCTACATTATGATTGTTAGAGGCCCTACCCATCGCTAGTTCAGAAGTCACTGAGTCCTCTATGTGAATGGAGCAATGGTGCACGTGACCATTGCTCTATGGAACTGACAATTACAGTGCAGTAAATAGACTGGTGGTCACAAATGTACACTACCACTCTATTCACAAAGGGGACTCTGAAACTCAATTTCTTGTGAATGTTCGTGGTCTCAGTGGTGGGTTTACCAGCAGTCATACAGTGGCATGCAAACGTTTGTGCAAAATCATTGTTACTGTAAACAGTTAAGTAAGTTGAAGATGAAATGATCTACAAAAGGCATAAAGTCAAAGATAACACATTCCCTTTGTATTTTGAGTCAAAACTATTGTTTTTTTTAAAAATCTTTCACATTTTCAAAATAACAAAAAAGTTAAACAGCCTGAACAAAAACTTTGGGCACCCAGCATGGTTAGTACCTAGCAACATTCCCTTTGGAAAGTATCACAGCTTGTAAATGCTTTTTGTAGCCAGCCAAGAGCCTTTCAATTCTTGTTTGAGGGATTTTCATCCATTCTTCTTGGCAAAAGTCTTCCAGTTCTGTGAGACTACTGGGCCATCTTGCATGCACTACTCTTTTGAGGTCTATGCACAGATTTTCAATGATGTTCAGATCAGGAGACTATGAGGCCTATGGTAACAAGCCTTAAACCTAACAGACTATTTAAGGTTTGAGACCTTGCACAAAGTTATCTGTACGTTCAAATCTACCAGAGTTCCCATATTTTTGCAAAGTACTCCTTAAAATGTTGAAAAGTGTGTTTCATCTTTAACTTTATGTCTTTGGAAGATCATCTCATCTTCAACTTGCTTAACTTTTCACAGCAAGGCTACTTTCACACTGGTGTTTTGGCTTTCAGTTTGTGAGATCCGTTCAGGGCTCTCACAAGCGGTCCAAAACGGATCAGTTTTGCCCTAATGCATTCTGAATGGAAAAGGATCTGCTCAAAATGCAAGCAGCGTTTTGGTGTCCGCCTGATGAAACTGAGCCAAACTGATCTGTTCTGACACACAATGTAAGTCAATGGGGACAGATCCGTTTTCTATGACACAATCTGGCACAATAGAAAACGGATCCGTCCTCCATTGACTTTCAATGGTGTTCAAGACTGATCCGTCTTAGCTACGTTAAAGATAATTCAAACTGATCCATTCTGAACGGATGCAGACGTTTGTATTATCTAAACGAATCAGTCTGTACAGATCCATAATGGATCCGCACCAAACGCGACTGTGAAAGAAGCCGAACAACCATTTTGACCAGGGATGCTCCTGTCAACTGTACACGCATATGTAAACAAAAGGAACCTAATAGAGTATTCTGGGTTATAAATATTGATGACCTATACTTAGGACTGGTCATAAATATCAAAACCAAGGAGCGTCCGATAACCGGCAACCCCACCCATTAGATGTTTACAGCAGCTGTCATGAGCAGCATCTACAAGACATTATATATCAGGATTTACAAGTTAATGCAATCCCACCTTCAGGCTTTCAAGAAAATACTTGGACAATAATAATCTAACAATTATTATCTTGTTATTGCAGTTTAAAGGCTATGGACATCCTTAGCATGGAAAAAAAATATTTTTACATGTAAGGCCTCTTTCACACTTGCGTTGTTGGGATCCGGCATGCACTTCCGTTGCCGGAGGTGCCTGCCGGATCCGGAAAAACGCAAGTGTACTGAAAGCATTTGAAGACGGAACCGTCTTCCAAATGCTTTCAGTGTTACTATGGCACCCAGGACGCTATTAAAGTCCTGGTTGCCATAGTAGGAGCGGGGAGCGGGGGAGCGGTATACTTACAGTCCGTGCGGCTCCCGGGGCGCTCCAGAATGACGTCAGAGCGCCCCATGCGCATGGATGACGTGATCCATGCGATCACGTGATCCATGCGCTTGGGGCGCCCTGACGTCACTCTGGAGCGCCCCGGGAGCCGCACGGACGGTAAGTACACTGCTCCCCCGCTCCCCGCTACACTTACCATGGCTGTCAGGACTTTAGCGTCCCGGCAGCCATGGTAACCACTCTGAAAAAGCTAAATGTCGGCTCCGGCAATGCGCCGAAACGACGTTTAGCTTAAGGCCGGATCCGGATCAATGCCTTTCAATGGGCATTAATTCCGGATCCGGCCTTGCGGCAAGTGTTCCGGATTTTTGGCCGGAGCAAAAAGCGCAGCATGCTGCGGTATTTTCTCCGGCCAACAAACGTTCCGTACCGGAACTGAAGACATCCTGATGCATCCTGAACGGATTACTCTCCATTCAGAATGCATTAGGATAATCCTGATCAGGATTCTTCCGGCATAGAGCCCCGACGACGGAACTCTATGCCGGAAGACAATAACGCAGGTGTGAAAGAGCCCTTAGTTGTTAACTCGAGTAAAAACAAAAAAACAAGTTGCACTAGGTTTGAGGTGGCATTATTTCTTCATTAATTTTCATGTATTGGCATATCTTTATTCCTGTACTACTTTTTCATACCAGATATTCTCATTTCTGCTGAAAGGAATTGATACAGAGTGGAGTCCGATCCCCCCTGGAGAGTGTGTCTTAACTTTCTACACTGCGTGTGCGATATCTCCCTCCTTCACCTTTAAACTGCCTTGTATGTGTTTTCCTCCATACATACAGGTTGCATTTTCTTTCCTCCCTGAAAAATCCTCTTCAGATTACAATCTGCTGTATGTAACTTCCTACTTCCTCCCTCCCTGCTGCTATTTCTAAGGCCGCATGAACACGACCGTGGTGTGTTTTGCAGACCACAAAACACGGATGGCATCCGTGCGCGTTCAGCAATTTGCAGAACGGCACAGACAGCCTTTACATATAACTGCCTATTCTTGTCCGCAAAGCACGGACAAGAATAGGACATGTTATATTTTTTTTGCGGGGCCACGGAATGGAGCAACAGATGCGGACAGCACACAGAGTGCTGTCTGCATCTTTAGCGGCCCCATTGAAGTAAATAAGTCCGCATCCGAGCCGCTAAAATGGCGGCTCAGATGCGGACCAAAACAACGGCCGTGTGCATGAGGCCTAACAAGCAGAGTTTAAAAAGCAAGGACCTGTGTGCTTTCAGATTTATGTCAGAAGCAGCTGGACAACCAGCTTGGTGAAGAAGTTACATAGACTCTACACCAGCATAATGATAGCACACATTTAATGAATGGACCTGTCTGAAAGCATACTTCAAATCCAATTTTAAAAAAATTGGGGCTCAACTGCCTATTTACTAGGGATGTCCCGATACCGATACCAGTATCGGTATCGGGACCGATACCGGGCATTTGCACGAGTACATGTACTCGTGCAAATGTCCCCGATACCACTGCCGATACCTGTGCGCCGCTTCTATGTGTCTCCGCAGCCCCTGCACCTCGCACAGCTAACAGCTTCACAGGCAGCAGCAGGCAGTGTAATTGGAGCCTAGAGTGGAAGATAGCTCCGCTCCGCCCCGCCCCTCCCTGCCCTCCAACCAATCAGAGGCAACCAGCACTGACTCACAGTGCAGGGACTCAGAGAATCGTCTGACAGTTTATTAGTTAAAAGAATCGTCACCGAGTCCCTGCCGGGCTTCCTGCTCTGCGGCTCCCTGTAAGTCCGTCCGGGGAGGGGGGGGGGGGCATTATTAGCATAGCATGTAGTGGAGCTGTGTGTGTACAGGGTGCATGTAGCAGAGCAGGAAGTCTGGGGTGACAGTCTCTGACTCATTCGATTCGTTTTAACTAATAAACTCTCAGACGATTCTCTGAGTCCCTGCAATAACTATACATTGTAATTACATCAGTCTGCTCCACTGCATTCACTGCAGAGCTGTGTTTGCCAGGAGCGAGTCCCTCTAAAGGTGATAGTGTCTGTCTTCTATGGCCCTGGTCCTTCCCTTCCTGCCTGAAAGCTGCACATTGATCTCTAAAAGCAGGCATTAGGGCAAGAAGAAATATACATTACTGTATGATGGCCACAAGACTATTATACTGAGGAGGGGGGCTTCAAAAATTGTTGTCCTGACTCCTTACAGTAGTGTCTCCTTGTGGCCGCCCCATACAGTATAACGTCTCCTTGTGGCCACCCCATACAGTGTAACGTCTCCTTGTAGCTGCCCTATACAGTATAAAGTCTCCTTGTGGCTGCCCCCATACAATATAACGTCTCCTTGTGGCCCCCATACAGTATAACGTCTCCTTGTAGCTGCCCCCCATACAGTATAACGTCTCCTTGTGGCTGCCCCCATACAGTATAACATCTCCTTGTGGCCCCCATACAGTATAACGTCTCCTTGTGGCCCCCATACAATATAACGTCTCCTTGTGGCTGCCCCCATACAGTATAACGTCTCCTTGTGGCTGCCCCCATACAGTATAACGTCTCCTTGTGGCTGCCCCCATACAGTATAACGTCTCCTTGTGGCTGCCCCCATACAGTATAACGTCTCCTTGTGGCTGTCCCCATACAGTATAACGTCTCATTGTGGCTGTCCCCATACAGTATAACGTCTCCTTGTGGCTGCCCCCATACAGTATAACGTCTCCTTGTGGCTGCCCCCATACAGAATAATGTCTCCTTGTGGCTGCCCCCATACAGTATAACGTCTCCTTATGGCCCACCGCCCCATACTGTGCAACGTCTCTTTGTGGATGCCCCCATACAGTATAACGTCTCCTTGTGGCTGCCCCCATACAGTATAACGTCTCCTTGTGGCTGCCCCCATACAGTGTAACGTCTCCTTGTGGCTGCCCCCATACAGTGTAACGTCTCCTTGTGGCTGCCCCCATACAGTATAACGTCTCCTTGTGGCTGCCCCCATACAGTATAACGTCTCCTTGTGGCTGCCCCCATACAGTGTAACGTCTCCTTGTGGCTGCCCCCATACAGTGTAACGTCTCCTTGTGGCTGCCCCCATACAGTGTAACGTCTCCTTGTGGCTGCCCCCATACAGTATAACGTCTCCTTGTGGCTGCCCCCATACAGTATAACGTCTCCTTGTGGCTGCCCCATACAGTATAACGTCCCCTTGAGCTGCCCCATACAGTATAACGTCTCCTTGTGGCTGCCCCCATACAGTATAACGTCTCCTTGTGGCTGCCCCCATACAGTATAACGTCTCCTTGTAGCTGCCCCATACAGTATAACGTCTCCTTGTGGCTGCCCCCATACAGTATAACGTCCCCTTGTGGCTGCCCCGATACAGTATAACGTCTCCTTGTGGCTGCCCCCATACAGTATAACGTCTCCTTGTGGCTGCCCCCATACAGTATAATGTCTCCTTGTAGCTGCCCCATACAGTGTAACGTCTCCTTGTAGCTGCTCCATACAGTATAACGTCTCCTTGTGGCTGCCCCCATACAGTAGTGTCTCCTTGTGGCCGCCCCCATACAGTATAACGTCTCCTTGAAGCTGCTCCATACAGTATAACGTCTCCTTGTAGCTGCCCCATACAGTGTAACGTCTCCTTGTAGCTGCTCCATACAGTATAACGTCTCCTTGTGGCTGCCCCCATACAGTAGTGTCTCCTTGTGGCAGCCCCATACAGTATAACGTCTCCTTGTGGCCCCCATACAGTATAACGTCTCCTTGTAGCTGCCCCCATACAGTATAACGTCCCCTTGTGGCTGCCCCCATACAGTATAACGTCTCCTTGTGGCTGCCCCATACAGTATAACGTCTCCTTGTGGCTGCCCCATACAGTATAACGTCTCCTTGGAATGTTATAGTTCTGTTTTTGGGCCTTTTGGTTGGTCAGTGGTCAGAAAATACATGTGTGTGTATTTTATTGTTAAAATTAGTATCGGTAATTGGTATCGTGAGTACTTAAATAAAAGTATCGGTACTCGTACTCAGTCTTAAAAAAATGGTATCGGGACATCCCTACTATTTACAATACTCCCTGAACCAAGCACTGAATGAGGAAACCAGAATCTATTCTGTACATGTTTCTGTTATAAACTCAGAGCACTGGCATGCTGCAGTGCAGTTTTTGTAGACCTTAGTCAACCTCTTAATGTTTTTACACCACTGATGATACATCTGTATATTTTATGGTGCAGAAACGCGTCAGAGGCTTTTTAGTGCCACAACAAGCATGACATTTGTGACACACAGAGATTCAGTTTAATTTAAATTGATAGTGAGGGATGTTGCATTATGTAGCAGTAGTGACAGTAACAGTGCCACTACCACTTCTATTTCTCATATCTAGTGCCTGAATCTAATTGCTATTGGTCAGTTCAGCTCTAGATTTGTTTGTTGGACTTCAATAATGTAAAGTTTTAAAGTTCTTTCAGGCAGGTCTATATTTCAAAAATGAATGCAGCGATTTTTCATTGACGTTTTACGAAGCAGTGGGAAGCTGGAAAAGAAATTCCAAATACGGTGGAATTAGATACAAAATGCAATTTGACCACAGTTTTATGGGTTTCATTTTTACTGCATTCCCTATGTGGTAAAACCTTCAATCTCTTGGTCAGTACAACTACAACAATACCACTTTATATTTCTTTCTTGGGGGAAAAATGTTTCTTTGCATTGCCATAGTCTGACGCCCATAACTTTTTCATACTTATGTCTAAGCTGGTGTGTGACGGCTAATTTTTTTATTGATACAATTTTGCATGTATGCCTTTTGGATCACTTTTAAAAAAAAATAATTTGGTGAAGCAAAAAAAATAAAAATAAAAAGACAAATCAGCCATTTTTTCCCCGTTATGGCGTTCACCATATGGGATATAGCATTTTGGGATACGCCAATGCCTATGATCACAGTTTTTTTTATTGGTCATTTATTTTTTTCTTTAATAGGGGGAAAGGAGGTAATTTGAGTTTTTATAGTAACATAGCTGTGGCAGAGCTCAGATCCTTCAGAAGGCCTGAGGCTGCTACAGCAACCTAAAGGATACCTCAATCTCGTTCAGGCCCCAGGAGTGTAACAATCCCAGGGAAAGCCCTCTTAGATGCCATGGTTGCAATTGACTGCAGCATTTGAGAGGTTAAAAGTCCATGATCGGCATTATCAACCATCACGGACTTAGCCTCCGGGTGTCTGCTGTGTAAAGCAATCTTTACAAAGCTAACATCTGCCACACATGTACATTGGATGTCAGTAAATGAAGACTATTCTGAACATAGGTGATCAATATGAGATCGGCAGGGTGTGACTCCAGGCACCCCTCCAGTGAGCGCCGGAGCCTCCTCATTGCTTACCATGCACCACACTGTCCATTGTATTGCAGCTCAGCCCTATTAACTAGAACGGGACTGAGCTAAACCTAAGACATGTGAACAATGAATGCCAATACAGCTGATTGGCGGGGATGCCGGGAGTTGGACCCCCGATGATCTGATACTAATGACCTTTCCTAAAGACAGGCCATCAATATCCAAATCACAAAAAAATAAAAATGTTTCAAACATCAATATAACATCAACCAGTGATGTTAAAGAATAACATATGGTCCGATATACTGCATCTGATGGGGCATCCTGTGTTCCCCTGTGTCTATTATTGACAATATTGTTATGTTCACACTTGCAGCAATATTTTTGGCATAAAAAATAAATAAAATAAAAGAATCCTAACTGATGCCTTTGATATCAGTGGGGTCGGTTAGGGTTTCTCAGTGCTTGTTTAAAAACAGTCATGGCGGCCATGGCGCTGTTATAAATGGAAGCTAGTTATGCGAGTGCTAGTACCCTAATTATTAGTAACTATGCACCTACATAGGTAAATTGTTGCTATACTTTATTTACTCCAACTTAATTATTCTGCTTACATTAAATGCCTGTAATAGTATAATAAATATGAGATCTGAAAATATTTTAGTGTACGCAAAAAGGAACAAAATAAAAAACATAAAAACAAAGTACCTCAAGAAGAGGTCGTCGCAGGTCAGGTTTCCAACCAAACTGTTTCGCAAGTGACACTCCAATAACGCGACCAATATCCTAGGAAACAAACTTTGCAGTTAAACGGCTACAGAACTGTACATTGATTAATATTAAAATGAGCTAAAATATTATCCATTTATACAATGTAAGTGGGAAAAAAAAATAAGAAAAAGTATTTAGATACTGTGTAGCGCATATATAGTTGCTGGTTCATTTAGTACAGAATGGAGACCCCATTACATCCTTGGTGAATTCTAGTAACAAACAAGGAACACCCGGTAGGACCATCTCTGCTAATTAAATCCATTGTCAAAAAAATATATAACACAACCAGATAGAAAAGTCAATATCATGGCAGGGCTTCTAACTGGCGTTTTTCAGCAGGATAATATTTGCCCATAAACAGCAAGAGATGCACACTTCATTGGCTTGCCCAGATTTATCATCAATCGAGCATTTATGGGATGTCAGCTTCTGCAACCTACGAATGTGCAGGATCTACAGGCCCAGCTGCAACATCTGTGAGGAAATGTGCTGCAGGATATCATATGGAATCTGTATGTCTCCATGACCAACTGTATCCCACCTTGTGCCAACAGGGCCCTAGAGCCTCCTTTCATTTGCAGTTTTCACTGTAATATTGTAATCTGATATCATTATTACATTCACACAAAGTTTCATTCGATTACAACAACTCCTTCTTGGTGTGTTACTTGGTTCGCTATTTTTTCAATGAGTGTACATGTCTTTTGTCTCTCTCCCAAGTCCGTTGCCACAATAGCAAACACTTTTAAATCAATATGCAAATTTCTCTTTAAAAGGGGTTCTCCGGGAATTAAGAAAATGAAAATACTTAAATATTACTTTAATATAAAGTATATTCTCAAATACCTTTCATTAGTTATAATGGCTCGTTTTGTCTGGGGAGCAATCAGGGGAAACAAAATAGCCGCTGTCCCATTAGTTCACACAAAACCTGTCCTAATCACACAGCAGGACAAGTTACTTTACAACACTGAGTTAAAGAGCTGCCTCTTCCTTCTCCTCTCTACTTATCAGGGATTATGATCCTGAATACAGATGATAATAACTTTAGGCTACTTTCACACTGGCGTTTTGGTTTCCGTTTGCGAGATCCGTTTCAGGGCTCTCACAAGCGGTCCAAAACGGATCAGTTTTGCCCTAATGCATTCTGAATGGAAAAGGATCCATTCAGAATGCATCAGTTTGCCCCCGTTCCGCCTCCATTGCGCTCTGGAGGCGGACACCAAAACGCTGCTTGCAGCGTTCTGGTGTCCGCCTGACGATGCGGAGGCAAACGGATCTGTCCACAATGTAAGTCAATGGGGACGGATCCGTTTTGACTGACAATTAAAACGGATCCGCCCCCCCCATTGACTTTCAATGGTGTTCAAGACGGATCCGTTTGGCCAATGTTAAAGATAATACAAACAGATCCGTTCTGAACGGATGCATGTGGTTGTATTATAGGTGCAGATCCATATGTGCAGATACATGACGAATCCGCACCAAACGCGAGTGTGAAAGTAGCCTTAGCTGAATCTCTGGGGAATTTAGTTAATGAGGAGACAAGAAGTACAGAGAGGACGGACAGGACAGGCTGTGGTAATAGAGACTGCATACAAGTGCTGCTGTTCATTAGCCACACCTCACCCTCCTTTCATGTCTCCTTACCATCTCCATTCCCACAGAGATTTCACCTGTATTCAGGATCATGATTACTGACAAGCAGAGCAGAGAGGAGGATGAGGCAGCTCTTTAGCTCAGTGTTGTAAAGTAACTTGTTCTCCTGTGTGATTAGGACGGTTTTGTGTGGCCATTTTATTTCTCCTAATGATTGCGCCCCAAACAAAACAAACCATTTTAAGTAATGAAAGGTATTTGTTAATATATTTATTATAAAATAATATTTAAGTATTTTCATTTTTTTAATTCCTGGAGAACCCCTTTAAGGTGTACCTATACTAAACGTTGATATGTCAGCAACAAAGGATTTGTTAAGTGGGGGTTCAAGTGGTAAGACCCCCACCGATGGCTTTTAACAAGTTAACAGAAGCACTTACACATATTAAGTCTAGATACTAAGCACTTACACATACTAAGACTTTTGTAGCATAAAAAGTCACAAATTATGGTGCACTCCATATTTGTAACTTTTTGCGCATCTTGCCATTTTTCTAAAATGGGTAGAAAATGGGGTAGGGGTCTTTGTGTGAGGTAGCAGAAACTACAAGCAGAACTATAATTTATGCCATGAACTGGCATAAATTATAGCTCATGTCTATGCCTGCCCCTACCTGCCAGCTAGCACACAGAGGGCCAGAAATGCGTCTAATATATAGAGGCATGCATTTTAATAAATTAGGAGCATCTCACTACAGCACAAAGGAGATAATGACTGGTGTACAGTCTTGATAAATCTCACCCACAGACCTCTGTTTCTCCTCACTGCTGAAGAAGGGCTCAATAGAAACTCTAGGTGGTCCTCCACAGTAGTGAGAAGAGACAGCTCTGTGTAAACACTTCTATCTATCTCCTAGAATTGGTGATTAGTGGGGGTCTCAGCACTCAGACCCCTACAGAGGATCAAAGGGTTATTACCAACTGGACCTCCATGGCATATTTACAGTATGCCATAAACAGTTGATTGGTTGTGGGTCCTAGAGGTGGGACCAGCACTTACGTCCGCTGCTCCATTTAACTCTAGGACCGCTGAAGATAGCATGCAGGACCGCTTCTCCATTCAAACAGGGAACAATGTTCAAACAACGTTCTTGTGATTAGTGGGGGCTCCATCTGATCTGCCACTTAGCCCTATGCTGTAAATAGGGGATATGTTGTCTTAATAGGACATCCCCTTTAAAGGGGTTGTTCAGTGGATAGGTCATCAATATCAGATCAGCGGGGAAATTATATGATAGGCCACATTTTTAAAACAAATGGGTTCAAGAATGTGAACACCATTATTTACTTTTATCTAGTACTACAGCTTAATAATTGCCATTAGATTAGTGGTATACAAGTCCCTATCAGATTGGAACAGTTTCAATGGAGTCCAGGAGAAATGGGACTACTTAAAAGTGGCACAGATAATTGCATTAGGCTTGTCAGTAAAAGCAAAAAAAGGAATAGACCACTGTGGTACTCAGCAGAAGTGGCCAAAATCATTAAAAACAAAAAGATAGCATTTAGTAATTATAAAAAATAAAAAAAATAAAAAACACACACACACACACACACACACACACACGAGGATGACAGGCAAATTTATAAGATTAGGCAGAGAGAGGCCAAGCAAGTTATAAGAGCTTCTAAAGCACAGGCAGAAGAGAAATTAGCTCAGTTACTGAAAAAAGGTGATAAAACATTCTTCAGATACATAAATGAAAAAAAGGAAACTAAAACAAGGAATTACCAAATTAAAAACAAAAGAAGGAAGGTATATGGAATTAGATAAAGAACTAGCTGACTGCCTCAATTAATACTTCTGTTCCGTTTTTACAAAAGAAAATGAAGGAAAAAGGACCTCAGTTAGGGAGGAAGACTAATGAATCTTTTGATGCATGTGTCTTTACAGAGGAAGAGGTTCTAAGTCAGCTGTCTAAAATTAATACAAATAAGTCACAGGGGCCTGATGGGATACACCCAAAGCTATTAAAAGAGCTTAGCGGTGAACTAGCAAAACCATTAACAGATTTATTTAACCAATCACTGGTAACAGGAGTCATCCCAAAAGATTAGAAATTTGCAAATGTTGTGCCCATTCAGAAGAAAGGTAGTAGGGAGGAATCTGGCAACTATAGGCCAGTAAGCCTGACATCAATAGTGGGGAAATTAATGGAAACCATACTTAAGGAGAGGATTGTGGAACATCTAAAATCCCATGGATTGAAAGATGAAAAAAAAACAGCATGGGTTTACTTCAGGGAGATCATGTCAAACTAATCTTATAGATTTTTTTTGATTGGGTGACTAAAATAATATATGGCGGAGGGGCAGTAGACATCGCTTATCTAGACTTTAGTAAGGCTTTTGATACTGTCCCACATAGAAGGCTTATCAATAAATTGCAGTCTTTGTGCTTAGACTCCCATATTGTTGAATGGATTAGGCAGTGGCTGATGGACAGACAGAGGGTTGTAGTCAATGAAGTATATTCAGACCATGGTCTTGTTACCAGTGGGGTACCTCAGGGATCTGTTCTGGGACACATATTGTTTAATATCTTTATCAGCGTAATTGCAGAAGGCCTCGATGGTGAGGTGTGTCTTTTTGCTGATGACACAAAGATTTGTAACAGGGTTGATGTTCCTGGAGGGATACACCAAATGGAAAAGGATTTAGGAAAACTAGAGGAATGGTCAAAAATCTGGCAACTAAAATTTAATGTTGATAAGTGCAAGATAATGCACCTGGGGTGGAAAAACCCAAAAGCAGAATATAAAAATCAGTGATACAGTCCTAACCTCAGTATCTGAGGAAAGGGAATTAGGGGTCATTATTCCAGAAGACTTAAAGGTAGGCAGACAATGTCATAGAGCAGCAGAAAATGCTAGCAGAATGCTTGGGTGTATAGGGAGAGGCATAAACAGTAGAAAGAAGTAGGTGCTCATGCCGCTCTCAAGAGCACTAGTGAGACCTCATTTGGAGTATTGTGCGCAGTACTGGAGACCATATCTCCAGAAGGATATTAATACTTTGGACAGAGTTCAGAGAAGAGCTACTAAACTAGTACATGGATTGCAGGATAAAACTTACCAGGAAAGATTAAAGGACCTTAACATGTATAGCTTGGAAGAAAGACGAGACAGACAGAGGGGATATGATAGAAACTTTTAGATACATAAAGGGAATCAACAAGGTAAAAGAGGAGGGAATATTTAAAAGAAGAAAAACTGCTACAAGAGGACATCGTTTTAAATTAGAGGGGCAAAGGTTTAAAAGTAATATCAGGAAGTATTACTTTACTGAGAGAGTAGTGGATGCATGGAATAGCCTTCCTGCAGAAGTGGTAGCTGCAAATACAGTGAAGGAGTTTAAGCATGCATGGGATAGGCATAAGGCCAAGGGCTATTCATAGTATTCAGTATACACCCTGTACAGAATTATTAGGCAAATGAGTATTTTGACCACATCATCCTCTTTATGCATGTTGTCTTACTCCAAGCTGTATAGGCTCGAAAGCCTACTACCAATTAAGCATATTAGGTGATGTGCATCTCTGTAATGAGAAGGGGTGTGGTCTAATGACAACACCCTATATCAGGTGTGCATAATTATTAGGCAACTTCCTTTCCTTTGGCAAAATGGGTCAAAAGAAGGACTTGACAGGCTCAGAAAAGTCAAAAATAGTGAGATATCTTGCAGAGGGATGCAGCACTCTTAAAATTGCAAAGCTTCTGAAGCGTGATCATCGAACAATCAAGCGTTTCATTCAAAATAGTCAACAGGGTCGCAAGAAGCGTGTGGAAAAACCAAGGCGCAAAATAACTGCCCATGAACTGAGAAAAGTCAAGCGTGCAGCTGCCAAGATGCCACTTGCCACCAGTTTGGCCATATTTCAGAGCTGCAACATCACTGGAGTGCCCAGAAGCACAAGGTGTGCAATACTCAGAGACATGGCCAAGGTAAGAAAGGCTGAAAGACGACCACCACTGAACAAGACACACAAGCTGAAACGTCAAGACTGGGCCAAGAAATATCTCAAGACTGATTTTTCTAAGGTTTTATGGACTGATGAAATGAGAGTGAGTCTTGATGGGCCAGATGGATGGGCCCGTGGCTGGATTGGTAAAGGGCAGAGAGCTCCAGTCCGACTCAGACGCCAGCAAGGTGGAGGTGGAGTACTGGTTTGGGCTGGTATCATCAAAGATGAGCTTGTGGGGCCTTTTCGGGTTGAGGATGGAGTCAAGCTCAACTCCCAGTCCTACTGCCAGTTTCTGGAAGACACCTTCTTCAAGCAGTGGTACAGGAAGAAGTCTGCATCCTTCAAGAAAAACATGATTTTCATGCAGGACAATGCTCCATCACACGCGTCCAAGTACTCCACAGCGTGGCTGGCAAGAAAGGGTATAAAAGAAGAAAATCTAATGACATGGCCTCCTTGTTCACCTGATCTGAACCCCATTGAGAACCTGTGGTCCATCATCAAATGTGAGATTTACAAGGAGGGAAAACAGTACACCTCTCTGAACAGTGTCTGGGAGGCTGTGGTTGCTGCTGCACGCAATGTTGATGGTGAACAGATCAAAACACTGACAGAATCCATGGATGCCAGGCTTTTGAGTGTCCTTGCAAAGAAAGGTGGCTATATTGGTCACTGATTTGTTTTTGTTTTGTTTTTGAATGTCAGAAATGTATATTTGTGAATGTTGAGATGTTATATTGGTTTCACTGGTAAAAATAAATAATTGAAATGGGTATATATTTGTTTTTTGTTAAGTTGCCTAATAATTATGCACAGTAATTGTCACCTGCACACACAGATATCCCCCTAAAATAGCTAGAACTAAAAACAAACTAAAAACTACTTCCAAAAATATTCAGCTTTGATATTAATGAGTTTTTTGGGTTCATTGAGAACATGGTTGTTGTTCAATAATAAAATTAATCCTCAAAAATACAACTTGCCTAATAATTCTGCACTCCCTGTATGGGGCAGACTAGATGGGCCAAATGGTTCTCATCTGCCGACACATTCTATGTTTCTATTACAGCTTAAGGTACTTTCACACTAGCGTCGCTGGATTCCGGCAGGCAGTTCCATCGCATTAATGCATTTCAATGTAAAATAATGCCATATCCAGCATTCCGGCGAGTGATGCATACTGAACAAATTTCTCTCCATTTAGAATGCATTAGGATAAAACTGATCAGTTTTTTACCGGTATTAAGCCCCTAGGAAGAAACTCAATACCGGAAAAGAAGTGTGAAAGTACCCTTACATTTTGTCTACTTGAAAAACACATCTTCAGGACTCCCACTAGGAATTCTGATTTGATAGAGGAAATTCTATGTTCACTACCTTCAGAGCAGCTTCAACAAGCTTTTCCTTTAGGCTCAATTCACACCTGAGCGTTTTACAGCGCGTTCCTACGCGCTGTAAAACGCTCAACAAGGAGAAACCAATGCTTCCCTATGGGAATGGTTCTCACCTGGGCGTTTTACAGCGCGTACGATCGCGCTGTAAAACGCCCGACGCTCACACAAGTACAGGAGCGTTTTTTTGGGCGCTTGTCGCGCGTTCCCGTACATAGACTTTCGGGAACGCGCGACACTGTGTGCACACTTGTCTCTGTATGCGCGCTTGTAAACGTCCGTACAATCGCGCATACAGAGCGCTCCTTTCAGAACGCTCAGGTGTGAATTGAGCCTTATGGTCAACCCATTGATTTCACACATCTGTGACTAAAGTGCACAAAATACTACAGAAAGTGATTACCTGCGCAGTCATTGTCTTTGTATACGCGCCAGAACACCGACATGAAACTCTAAAAGTGATGGGTTCAGAAATTTTATTTTTTAAAACTGGATTTAGTGTATCTTGTGAATCTTCAAAAGGCAGTTTCTGAGGTAGCAACAGTGTGTCTGTGGGCGTCTGGCCATGATCGTTAGATTGTCCGTCATCCACTACAGTCTCTTCTTTGCTTGTTTCTGACTTTGACTCTGTTGAATCATTATCCAATTTTCTCTTTAAACCTTTTTGTTGGGTGTGGGAAATTCCATGCTGGGTTAACTGAACCTGAAATGTTTCCCATATCAGCAACTTATCCAGCCACAAGTGAGGTTTACCAATGATAAATTTTCGCAAAACAAACAACGCATTCCCTATAAAATATAATAGCAAGTGACCATTATATAACCATCTATTAAAAAGGCATAATAATTTATTTTGAAAATACTGATACATTAATGATAAAGTAACGTTAATTCTCAACCCAAGTACTTTATTTGCATCACTACTGCTCAGTACTTCTCTGTTATGTGCAGAATCACCTGTTTTCTCCATGTGCAATCCACTGGAGACATTATACCGGCTAGTCTCTGCCCACTAGCTGTTGTACAATTGAGTATTACAGAATGAGCATGCACATTGTACATTTTTTCACATTTTTACCGATCTGCGCATTCGCATGCCGGATCCGGCATTCCGGTATTCTGAATGCCGGATCCGGGGGTAATTCATTCCTATGGGAAAAAATGCCGGATCCGGCGTTCAGGCAAGTCTTCCGTTTTTTTCGCCGGAGAGAAAACCGTAGAATGCTGCGCTTTTCTCTTTTGCCTGATCAGTCAAAACGACTGAACTGAAGACATCCTGATGCAAACTGAACGGATTACTCTCCATTCAGAATGCATGGGGATAAAACTGATCAGTTCTTTTCCGGTATAGAGCCCCTGTGACGGAACTCTATGCCGGAAAAGAACATCGCAAGTGTGAAAGTAGCCTTAGGGCTCTTTCACACCTGCGTTATTGTCTTCCGGCATAGAGTTCCGTCGTCGGGACTCTATGCCGGAAGAATACTGATCAGGATTATCCTAATGCATTAGTAATCCGTTCAGGATGCATCAGGATGTCTTCAGTTCCGGTACGGAACGTTTTTTGGCCGGAGAAAATACCGCAGCATGCTGCGCTTTTTGCTCCGGCCAAAAATCCTGAAGACTTGCCGCAAGGCCGGATCCGGGATCAATGCCCATTGAAAGGCATTGATCCGGACCCGGCCTTAAGCTAAACGTCGTTTCGGCGCATTGCCGGAGCAGACATTTAGCTTTTTCAGAGTGGTTACCATGGCTGCCGGGACGCTAAAGTCCTGACAGCCATGGTAAGTGTAGCGGGGAGCAGGGGAGCAGCATACTTACCGTCCGTGCGGCTCCCCGGGCGCTCCAGAGTGACGTCACAAGCGCATGGATCACGTGATCACATGGATCATGTCATCCATGCGCATGGGGCGCTCTGACGTCATTCTGGAGCGCCCCGGGAACCGCACGGACTGTAAGTATACCGCTCCCCCGCTCCCCGCTCCTACTATGGCAACCAGGACTTTAATAGCGTCCTGGGTGCCATAGTAACACTGAAAGCATTTGGAAGACGGTTCCGTCTTCAAATGCTTTCAGTACACTTGCGTTGTTACGGATCCGGCAGGCACCTCCGGCAACGGAAGTGCATGCCGGATCCCAACAACGCAAGTGTGAAAGAGGCCTTACATGATAGTTTTATAGATCAGGTTGTTACAGATGCGGAAATAACAATTATGTGTAGTTTTTTTATTTATTTTATTTTTACAATGACATAAATGAACGGATATGAGAAAGACAATTTTTTTTTTTTTTTTTTTAAATCTATTTTTTAATCAAGACACATTTGGATCTTGAAGATCCAGTGGGCCTGATGGCTATACAGTGCATTGCAATAGTCATCTATTGCAATGCTCTGTATTATACTTACACTAAGACTGATCAGACCCTCTGAGTCTGATCAGCCTTAGGTACATGGCAGCCCCAACGCCCCTTGTAAGGCGTACGGTTGCCATGGCATACATCGGGCCTCGGCTGTTGCAGCAGCAGCGGCCCGATGGAAGAGAGGGAGCTCCCTCCCTCTCAACCCCATGGATGCCGTGGGCGGCTACTGACACCGACTGCAGGGGGAATCAGGAGGCAATGGGGGCACATGGGGGGCTTGCCTGATTTCAGGCTGTGATCTCCAGCGTGGAGATCACAGCCTGATACTGGCATTTTCACACTAAAGTGCTCCGATTTGGTTAGTCTCTGCAGACTAACCAATCGGAGCGCTTGCCGGCAAGGGACCACTCTGATTGGTCCCTTGCCGGCTTCCCTGATGTCTCTGCTCTCAGGGAGAGAGGAGACTCCGGGGCTGTGACACTTTATAGTGTCACGGCCCCTGTAAGCAGTTTGGATGTGACTGTACGTCCAAATGCAGTAAATTACTTAAGATTTGGACATTTGGACGTACAGTTACGTCCAAATGCGTGAAGGAGTTCATCATTTGTTATGCTCCATTACGCACATTTTGCATCCGTTTTAGCCATTTCCATCTGAGATCCGTTATTTTATAAGTAAAAAAAATACTTTGAGTAGGACTTTATTTTCCATATAAAATAATGGATCTCAGACAGAAATGGCTAAAATGGATGCAAAATGTGCATAACTGAGCATATTGAATTCTTTAAATACAGGATCCATTATTTTGTTTTGTTTTCTGTTCTTCTGACAAATCAAAAGAACGGTAAACGAAACTGTGATCTGAAACCAGCCTGAGGGTACTCCCTACTGGAAAGGGGAATGTTAACTCCCAGTTGTCAATACCGTTATACATTTGCAGGAGAAATAATAAAGGAAGGACAAAATGCAAATTCCTAAGATACTTCAGAACTGTTATTTTAATGAGGTTATATAAAAATAGACATGTTAGATGAGCTGATTGGTCTTTTATAATTTAAAGGGATTGGCCATCTTATATATAATCAGTACATAAGAGTGGGTACATAAGCAACTTACTAATATGCAGTTGTCAGAAGTACAGTGCCATTTCCTCTCTAAATCCATGTCCCTTGCCATGCATGCCTTCAACCTTGGTCAGCACCGCTGTTCCCATCCTAAAAACGGACGCTGATGGAGCTGCAAGTGTCTCCATCTAAACATTTACTTAAAATCAGCTAATGAAAAATCAGACACTGGTTTTGAATTGTGGTTCAACAGAATAATTTTAAAGTGCAACTGCCATTGCACTACCAAAAATAAAATTCCTAACATATGTGATGCTGAAGGGAAGATAGTCATGAAGCTGCATTTTTCAGCTAATTTTACCTTTCTGATATCTGTATTCAGCCCTTAGCAATAGAGTTGAGCGGACACCTGGATGTTCGGGTTCGGCAGGTTCGGCCGAACTTGAAAAAAAAATTCGGGTTCGGGACCCGAACTTGACCTCGAACCCGAACCCCATTGAAGTCAATGGGGACCCGAACCTTTGAGCACTAAAATGGCTGTAAAAATGTCAAGGAAAAAGCTAGAGGGCTGCAAAAGGCAGCAAAATGTGCTTAAGAGCATGGCAAATGCTCTGCAAACAAATGTGGATAGGGAAATGAATAAAAAAAAACATAAAAGACCTTAAAAAAAAAAAAATTAGGAATGATGTAGGAGGAAGAGGTTGAGGAGGCGGTGAATGGGTGGATGTGGCCGTGTAGGCTCAAGTGGCGGTCTAGGTGGAAGCGGCGGCGAAGGAAGAATAGGTAGCAAACACAGATGTGTGTTATTTTGCATTTTTAAATAGGGGCATCCCCCAAAATATTGGGACATATAAAAAAAATTAAAAAAAGGAATAAGTGCACTTGAGTACAAGGATGGATGGTTGAGGCTGTTAGAACTGTCTATTCTGCACAAGGTACAGACAAGTCCTGAGGGATCCAAGCCTGCTTCATTTTAATGAACGTGAGCTTGTCCACGTTGGCTGTGGACAGGCGGCTGCGTCTGTCTGTAATGACGCCTCCTGCCGTGCTAAATACACGTTCAGAGAGTACACTGGCTGCAGGGCAGACCAGCACCTCCAAGGCATACAGGGCAAGCTCTGGCCATGTGGACAATTTAGAGACCCAGAAGTTTAATGGGGCAGAACTATCAGTCAGTACGTTTAGGCGTGTGAACAGGTATTGTTCCACCATGTTGTTCAAATGCTGCCTCCTGCTAACACGCTCCATATGAGCAGTTGGGGCCGGTTGTTGCGGCGAGGTGACAAAGCTTTTCCACATGTCGGCCATGCTAACCCTGCCTTCTGAGGTGCTGGCGCTGACACAGCTGCGTTGGCGACCTCTTCCTCCTCCCCTGCCTTCGCCTTGCGATTCCACTTGTCCCCCAGCGTCAGTCGGGAATGCTCTCAGAAGCGCGTCTACCAGCGTGCGCCTGTAGTCGCGCATCTTCCGATCACGCTCCAGTGAGGGAATTAAGGACGGCACATTGTCTTTGTAACGGAGATCCAGCAGGGTGGCCACCCAGTAGTCAGTACACGTTAAAATGTGGGCAACTCTGCTGTAGTTGCGCAGGCACTGCAGCATGTAGTCGCTCATGTGTGCCAGGCTGCCAAGAGGTAAGGACAAGCTGTCCTCTGTGGGAGGCGTATCGTCTGCGTCCTCCGTATCCCCCCAGTCACGCACCAGTGATGGGCCCAAGCTGCATTGGATGCCACCCCGCTGTGAACATGCTTCATCCCCATCCTCCTTTTCCTCCTCGTCCTCCAGTAGTGGGCCCTGGCTGGCCAAATTTGTACCTGGCCTCTGCTGTTGCAAAAATCCTCTTTCTGAGCCACTTCTAAAAGACTGGCCTTAAAGTGCTAAAAATGACCCCTCTTCCTCCTCCTCGTCCTGGGCCACATCCTCTTCCATCATCGCCCTAAGCGTTTTCACAAGGAGACATAGAAGTGGTATTTTAACGCTGATAACGGCGTCATCGCCACTGGGCATGTTGGAGGAGTACTCGAAACAGCGCAACAGGACACACAGGTCTCGCATGGAGGCCCAGTCATTGGTGGTGAAGTGGTGCTGTTCCGCAGTGCGACTCACCCGTGCGTGCTGCAGCTGAAACTCCACTATGGCCTGCTGCTGCTCACACAGTATCTCCAGCATGTGCAAGGTGGAGTTCCACCTGGTGGGCAGTTCGCATATGAGGCGGTGAGCGGGAAGGCCGAAGTTACGCTGTAGAGCAGACAGCCGAGCGGCAGCAGGATGAGAACGCCGGAAGCGCACACAGACGGCCCGCACTTTAAGTAGCAGCTCTGACATGTCGGGTAGTTGTAAATAAATTTCTGCACCACCAAATTCAGCACATGCTCCAGGCAAGGGATGTGCGTCGAACCGGCTAGTCCCAGAGCTGCAACGAGATTTCGCCCATTATCGCACACCAGACTCATCGGTCTGTTGTTCTATACCCCGCCACAACTCCTGCGCGGTGTGGGGCCTGTCCCCCAAACACATCAGTTTCAGAATGGCCTGCTGACGTTTACCCCTGGCTGTGCTGAAGTTGGTGGTGAAGGTCTGTCGCTGACCGGATGAGGAGGTTGTAGAAGAGGAGGCAACAGGAGGCAAAGAATGATGCCCTGCGATCCTTGGCGGCGGAAGGATGTGCACCAAACAGCTCTCCGCTTGGGGCCCAGCCGCCACTACATTTACCCAGTGTGCAGTTAGGGAGATATAGCGTCCCTGGCCGTGCTTACTGGTCCACGTATCTGTGGTTAGGTGGACCTTGCCACATATAGCGTCGCGCAGTGCACACTTGATTTTATCCGATACTTGGTTGTGCAGGGAGGGCACAGCTCTCCTGGAGAAGTAGTGGCGGCTGGGAACGACGTACTGTGGGACAGCAAGCGACATGAGCTGTTTGAAGCTGTCCGTCTCCACCAGCCTGAATGACAGCATTTCAAAGGCCAGTAGTTTAGAAATGCTGCCATTCAGGGCCAGGGATCGAGGGTGGCTAGGTGGGAATTTACGCTTTCTATCAAAGGTTTGTGAGATGGATAGCTGAACGCTTCCGTGTGACATGGTGGAGATGCTTGGTGACGGAGGTGGTGTTGTTGGTGGCACATCCTCTGTTTGCTGGGCGGCAGGTGCCAACGTTCCTCCAGAGGCGGAGGAAGAGGCCGAGGCAGCAGCAGAAGAGGGAGCAGGAGGGGCCTGAGCCCTTTCTTGGTTTTGAAGGTGCTTACTCCACTGCAGCCCGTGTCTTGCATGTAGATGCCTGGTCATGCAGGTTGTGCTAAGGTTCAGAACGTTAATGCCTCGCTTCAGGCTCTGATGGCACAGCGTGCAAACCACTCGGGTCTTGTCGTCAGCACATTGTGTGAAGAAGTGCCATGCCAGGGAACTCCTTGAAGCTGCCTTTGGTGTGCTCGGTCCCTGGTGACGGTGGCCAGTAGCAGGTGAACTGTTTGGGCGACAGCTGCTCTGCTTTTGCACCCTGCTCCCGCTTTTGCTACGCTGTTGGCTCGGTCTCACCACTGCCTCTTCCTCCGAACTCTGAAAGTCAGTGGCACGACCTTCATTCCATGTGGGGTCTAGGACCTCTTCGTCCCCTGCATCGTCTTCCACCCAGTCTTCCTCCATGACCTCCTTTTCAGTCTGCACACTGCAGAAAGACGCAGCAGTTGGCACCTGTGTTTCGTCATCATCAGAGACGTGCTGAGGTGGTATTCCCATGTCCTCATCAGGAAACATAAGTGGTTGTGCGTCAGTGCATTCTATGTCTTCCACCCCTGGGGAAGGGCTAGGTGGATGCCCTTGGGAAACCCTGCCTGCAGAGTCTTCAAACAGCATAAGAGACTGCTGCATGACTTAACTCAGATAGGTTCCCCGATATGCACGGGGTTGATGTGACAGACTGATGGGCATGGGTTTCAGGCGCCATCTGTGCGCTTTCTGCAGAAGACTGGGTGGGAGATAATGTGAACGTGCTGGATCCACTGTCGGCCACCCAATTGACTAGCGCCTGTACTTGCTCAGGCCTTACCATCCTTAGAACGGCATTAGGTACGACCAAATATCGCTGTAGATTCTGGCGGCTACTGGGACCCAAGGTAGTAGGTTCAGTAGGACGTGTAGCTGTGGCAGAACGGCCACGTCCTCTCTCTGCACCAGAGGCTCCACCAATACCACCACCACCACGACCATGACTGCGTCCCTTATTAGATGTTTGCCTCATAGAGTTCACAAAGCAAAGTAAAAAGTGGTTAAGGCCTCTTTCACACTTGCGTTGTCCGGATCCGGCGTGTACTCCACTTGCCGGAATTACACTCCGGATCCGGAAAAACGCAAGTGTACTGAAAGCATTTGAAGACGGAACCGTCTTCCAAATGCGTTCAGCGTTACTATGGCACCCAGGACGCTATTAAAGTCCTGGTTGCCATAGTAGTAGTGGGGAGCGGGGGAGCGGTATACTTACAGTCCGTGCGGCTCCCCGGGCGCTCCAGAATGACGTCAGAGCGCCCCATGCGCATGGATGACGTGATCCATGCGATCACATGATCCATGCGCTTGGGGCGCCCTGACGTCACTCTGGAGCGCCCGGGGAGCCGCACGGACGGTAAGTACACTGCTCCCCTGCTCCCCACTACACTTACCATGGCTGTCAGGACTTTAGCGTCCCGGCAGCCATGGTAACCACTCTGAAAAAGCTAAATGACGGATGCGGCAATGCGCCGAAACGACGTTTAGCTTAAGGCCGGATCCGGATCAATGCCTTTCAATGGGCATTAATTCCGGATCCGGCCTTGCGGCAAGTGTTCCGGATTTTTGGCCGGAGCAAAAAGCGCAGCATGCTGCGGTATTTTCTCCGGCCAAAAAACGTTCCGTTCCGGAACTGAAGACATCCTGATGCATCCTGAACGGATTTCTCTCCATTCAGAATGCATTAGGATAATCCTGATCAGGATTCTTCCGGCATAGAGCCCCGACGACGGAACTCTATGCCGGAAGACAATAACGCAGGTGTGAAAGAGCCCTAAGTCTGTTAAAAATAATTAACCGCCAATAAAAACCCTGATGTAGGGTATTGCACTCAAAATTTTTTTTTTAACTCTATATGACAGCGGTATTTGTGGCCTAAATTTCACAGTAACTTATGCACGTCTAATCCCAGATGTGCAGTATATCAGAGGGTTTTTTCACCCCAGTAAGCAAAAAGCTGTATTTCTGGACTGGTTTTCAGCAGTAGTTGGCTCAGGGCAGGCTTAAAAAAAATTGTGTTATAGTAGAACCGAAAAAGGAGAAGAGGCCTCCCTACAATACCATAAATGAGGGCAACCAGAACCAATCATGTAAACCTAAAAATGTTGCTAGAAAAACAACCATAGAATGCCCAATAAAAATATAAATATTTTATTAAATCATCAATTGATCAAAAATTATTTAAAGACATTTTCACAGAATTACTATGGAGAAAAATCAGCAAAACAACCTGGATACAGTAGTCCCCCCTGTCGGTGCCTCAAAAGCCCGCCAAATAGATGACATACATGTCCATGCAATATGCAGTGAGGTGATTCACAAGCAGCAAATATCAGGTTAATACCTGCTACAAGTGACTGTGATATTCACCTCGCTGCACAGCCCAGTAGAGAATAGTGTGTACTGATAAGGCCCTAAATGGTAGTACTCTAGAGCACATAATCACATACCATCCGTTAAATAATTTCAAATGAATATGCCCCTAAACAACAGGTCATGGATAGCAGACTACAAAATAACAAGCTATTACACAGAAGTACCCACTGGGAACGTGAACATACCCATAGACATGATGAAGGGCTGAGACACCGAACACAAGGCAGGCAAGAACCCCGACGCGCGTTTCGCCTCAGCTTCGTCAGGAGCTCCTGACGAAGCTGAGGCGAAACGCGCGTCGGGGTTCTTGCCTGCCTTGTGTTCGGTGTCTCAGCCCTTCATCATGTCTATGGGTATGTTCACGTTCCCAGTGGGTACTTCTGTGTAATAGCTTGTTATTTTGTAGTCTGCTATCCATGACCTGTTGTTTAGGGGCATATTCATTTGAAATTATTTAACGGATGGTATGTGATTATGTGCTCTAGAGTACTACCATTTAGGGCCTTATCAGTACACACTATTCTCTACTGGGCTGTGCAGCGAGGTGAATATCACAGTCACTTGTAGCAGGTATTAACCTGATATTTGCTGCTTGTGAATCACCTCACTGCATATTGCATGGACATGTATGTCATCTATTCGGCGGGCTTTTGAGGCACCGACAGGGGGGACTACTGTATCCAGGTTGTTTTGCTGATTTTTCTCCATAGTAATTCTGTGAAAATGTCTTTAAATAATTTTTGATCAATTGATGATTTAATAAACTATTTATATTTTTATTGGGCATTCTATGGTTGTTTTTCTAGCAACATTTTTAGGTTTACTTAAAAAAAATTGTGCACTGCACCCACAAAACACTTTTGCTGTAGATCGCTGAGTAAAAAAGCAGTTCTTCATAAGATTTCTCCCTGATCTCTCCCTCACAACAGCTGCAGCCTCTCCCTACACTAATCCGAGCAGAGTGACGGTCGGCACTACGTGACTCCAGATTAAATAGAGGCTGGGTCACATGCTGCAGTTGGCCAATCACAGCCATGCCAATAGTAAGCATGGCTGTGATGGCCTTTTGGGGCAAGTAGTATGACGCTTGTTGATTGGCTGCTGTGCAGCCTTTCAAAAAGCGCCAAGAAAGAGCCGAACACCGAACTTTTACGTAAATATTCGGGTTCGGGTCCGGGTTCCGAAAAACCTAAAGTTCGGTACGAACCCGAACTTTAAAGTTCGGGTTCGCTCAACTCTACTTAGCAACCATATTTCTCTGTGCCTCTATTTCAGCAACTTCCTAAGATGGCCTCTGCTGCTCTTCCTGTGATGATCTTTGCCCTTCCTTGAGGCCATCCTGTATTTCCCTCACTTCCCATAAGCCCTTGTTCTCCTCACATGAACTAGCAGGACCAATCAGAACAGATAACGCAGATAACTTCCCACAGTACCCAGAGCAGTGTGTATCCTCACATACAGCTAACCAGAGACAAGCCCTGCAATTACATTAAAGAGGACCTTTCATCTGGCAAAAAATTCTGAACTAAGTATCACGATATGTACAGCGGAGCCCAGGGATCTCACTGCACTTACTATTATCCCTGGGCGCCGCTCCGTCCTCCGGTATCTTCAGGGACTTAGTTATACTGGGTGGAGACTGCCCTTTTTCTCCCAGGCTGTGAGCACTGTGCTGCGATTGGCCAGTGCTACAGCCTGGGAGAAGGAGACGCCCAGGAGAACAAGGGCAGTCTCCACCCAGTATAACCAAGTCCCTGAAGATAACGGAGGACACAGCGGGAGAACGGAGCGGCACCCAGGGATAATAGTAAGTGCAGTGAGATCCCTAGGCTCCGCTGTACATATCATGATACTTATTTCAGATTTTTTTGCCAGATGAAAGGTCCTCTTTAAATCAGTAAGCATTTCTTTTAACCTCTTAATAGCCAGCTGTCCCTCATTCTCTTCCAGACTGACAGGGTGTAGCGGAGTAACAGTATAATCCACGGTATCTCCGCTGGTAGTCCTATCCAGCATACAAGATATGGGTAGCATAAGTATAATCCCTTTGTCCCAAGAACTGGCCAACACACAGTCTGGGAGTCAACAACCCTTTTATTGGAATGTAAACGTTTATATACAAGTCCCCATGCATGGGATTTCCATAATGGCATTCCAGGAGGTTCCGTATGCAAGGGGGGGTGGGGGGGGGGGGGTGGATTTTGAAACTAGCATAGGAATGCCCTCAGTCTTGTACAGTGTAAAATTGACACATGAACCCAGTCTTTGATATACTGAAGTGGCTAGGTTTGCCACACAGGGAGGGGGAGCTAGTTTAGCTGCTTATATCTCTGGTTTGGTACCAGCTAGAAATATGGCTTTGTATTGTCTGAAAGCTGACATTCCAAGCTTTCGGACAACACCCGAATGACATAACTCTGTTCAGTACAGGGGAAGAAATCAATGATAGAAATTGGGATGCTGTGAATGAAGCTTAAAGTGAAAGCAGATTATACCCGCGATTATTCCCGACTATTTCTAACACTGATTTCTCCTCTGTTGCTTGGACTAGAGCTGTCATTCTGGTCTTGTATGAAAGCCTGGACTGTCAGCTTTCAAAAAAGACCAGTGGCATATTTCTACCATTGAGAAGATATCACCATCTAAAGCAGCCCTCCCCCCTCCACTTTCTGCCTCAGCCCAGCTCTAGTCTGTCAGGGCTGAGCTCCTCCTCCCAGAGCTCATCAGTCTATCGTTATGATACTGAGAAGACGGACAACGCTCTGAGATGAGAGCTGCTGAATAGGAAAGTAGCATGCATTTGTGGGAGTTATTAGCTAGTTTTTTGGGCCGGAGATAAAACCGTAGCATGCTGCGGTATTATCTCAGTTCTGGACAGTCAAAAAGACTGAACTGAAGACATCCTGAATGGATTTCTCTCTATTCAGAATGCATGGGGATAAAACTGATCAGTTATTTTCCGGTATAGAGCCCCTAGGATGGAACTCTATGCCGGAAAAGAAAAACGCTAGTGTGAAAGTACCCTTACACATGCAAGTACTACAGATGGATATGTCCCGAAAACAATCGTGACTAGCCTCTAAGGCTACTTTCACACTAGCGTTCAGAGCGGGTCCGTCTGATGTCTGCTCAGACGGATCCGCTCCTATAATGAAGACGTTTGTATCCGTTCAGAACGGATCCGTCTGCATTATAGCTTAGAAAAAATTCTAAAGTGTGAAAGTAGTTCAGACGGATCCGTCCAGACTTTACATTGAAAGTCAATGGGGGACGGATCCGTTTGAAGATTGAGCCATATTGTGTCATCTTCAAACGGATCCGTCCCCATTGACTTACATTGTAAGTCTGGCCGGATCCGCTTGCCTCCGCGCGGCCAGGCGGACACCCGAACGCTGCAAGCAGCGTTCAGGTGTCAGCTTGCTGAGCGGAGCGGAGGCTGAACGCTGCCAGACTGATTCATTCTGAGCGGATCCGCGTCCACTCAGAATGCATTAGGGCAGTACGGATGCGTTCGGGGCCGCTTGTGAGCCCCTTCAAACGGAGCTCACAAGCGGAGCCCCGAACGCTAGTGTGAAAGTAGCCTTACATTCTAGGAAAATCCTTTCAATCTTAGTTCTGAAGGTCACCAATAAGATCTATATGATGCAACAAATAGTATCCAAAATTTAAAACTCACCTTTATATTCAGTAAGAGGAGGCCCCTTACGAAGGAGCAAAAATATTCTCTCAGCAGACTTAACTTTTCTTAATAAGCACAAGTCAGGATTTCCTTTGAAAAAAACTTTTCCTGGAATGCATTCAACCTAAAGAAAGAAAAGTGATAATCAATATCAAACAGTCTGAGATTATTTCAAATTAAATCCAAAACCTCCTGTTCTGAAAGATACAAATGGATCTCGCTGACTGTAGTGGGACTTACCAGTTTGAAGGTGAAATAACTATAATCTATTCTGTCCCTCAAAGTAACATAAGCTAACTAAAAAGTGAAATAATGTAATTAGACATCAGAAAAATCAATCTCCATCATTTTTGCAAAAATCACATTTTTGACATCCATTTAACATATACGCTAGGGTAGGGGGGGGGGGGAAGGACACAAAAGTGTAGCACACCACACTCTTCTATCCAGAAGAGCTGCAGAGTCTGTTTTTTTTTTTTTTCAACCACAGAACTCTATGGTGATCAGATGCCAAATGTATGAGAAATCCATTTAAAGTATGTTTTTTGGATATGTTAAAAAAACGGATGGTAAAACCGGGATGTGAAAACAGCCTAAATGAGGTGCATCCCCAGGCAGCACAAGGGATATCATAGACTGGCATAAAACACTGGTCTATGATAAATCCCCCACTTGTGTTTCAGCAGTGTCAGGGGATGTTCACACTCAGGAAATTTTTCTTACTGCCCTGTTAAATTCATTATGACTTGCAGAAATCCACAATACTGCAGCAAATACTCCATTCAGTTAGATAGAATTTTCCAAACTGAGCTTAGGATCAACAAAACAAAAAACAGAATTATTCAGGTGAACCACAGCTATGTGTCTTTGCAAACAGTTGAATAGGGAGGCTTTATTTAATTTGGCTGCGACTTTTGGAAGAAAAGCTGGGTCAGGACGGATAATGACTTTGTCCTCTAAGATTAAAGTATACGGAGGGTTGATGGAAATGGCTTGGATCTCACCAATCCTGCGGGCGGAAGTTAAAGCTATCAAAATGGCCAGCTTCAAGGTTGGATGCTTAATTGAGATAGAATTAATGGGTTCAAAAGGGGGGCCCAAATAGAGCTTACAACACCACTTCTAGACTCCAGGGGGGAAGGGGCTCTCGGAGCCGCAACTAGAAAAGACCTCTCCATGGCCCTAAAAAAACCTGGAAACCCAAGGGCTCCCAGATATGTGCTGGTTAAACAGAGCGGACAGGGCAGAGACCTGAACTTTCAGGGTACTAATTGATAGACCTATTTCTAGACCCTTCTGAAGGAACTCAAGGATGGAATGCAGAGGAGCAACCGAAGGAATGTCCCTCAACTGGATCTGGAATTTGTGCCAAATTCTGCTATAAATCCCTACTGTAATTTCTTTTTTTTTGCTTTTTAGCAGGGTAGAGATTAGAGCATTTGAGAACCCTTCTTTTTTTAATAGCCACCTCTCAAAATCCAGGCCGTTAAGTGTAGACTGTCCACGGCTAGATGTATCACTGGTCCCTGGCTCAGGAGGCCCCGTGAACCAGGACCTCTTGGGCCAGAAGGGGGCAATTAGAATTACTGTGGCCAGCTCTTCCCTGAATTTCCGTAAAACCCGGGGAATCAGAGGAAGAGAGGGAAAGGCATAAGCCAGGCGGAATTTCCACTCCTGCGTCAGGGCATCTATCCCACAGGGGGATCCTGCTTTGCTCAGGGAATAGAATCTTAGCACCTTCTTGTTTGAATGGGTAGCAAATAAGTCGATCTCTGGGATGCCCCAAAGATCCACAATTTTCTGAAAAATGACAGGGTCTAGAGACCATTCCCCCTGAGACAGGGTATGGCAGCTCAGGAAATTCGCCTGTTTGTTTTCCACACCTCTGATGTGTACCGCCGATATTGAGGTGCACACTCTCTCTGCCAGACTCAGAATGACATAAGCTTCTTCCATGAGGGCTCTGCTTCTTGTGCCTCCCTGTCTGTTCAAATAGGAGACTACAGTCCTTATGTCTGAAAGAATCCTTAGGTCCTTTACTTCTATCTCTGGGAGGGAGGCCCTCATTGCAAGGCCGACCGCCATCAACTCTTTTAGATTGGATGACTTTGCTTTCTGTAAGGGGTCCCAACGACCCTGGAAGGAAGTTCCCTGAATGTGGGCACCCCACCCCCAAGGACTTGCATCCGTGGTCAGGCAAACTAACCTGTCCATCTTCCACGGGGCACCCCGGATAAGATTCTCCGTATCTAGCCACCACGATAGCTTCTGGAGAGTTTGGACTGAGATCTTCAGTTTTGAGTCTAAAGACCTGCTTCTCTTCCAACTGGACAGGATTTCCCACTGTAAGGCTCTGGAGTGTAGCTGTGCCCACCTTACTGCCGGGAGCCGAGGACTGACATTGCTGCTCTTATTGAGATAACTGGTCTTCTGGTCAGGTTTCTGATTTTGTTTTGAATGATATCCACCTTCTCCGTAGGTAAAAAAAACTCCCTTCTTGATGGATGGGGTCTCGACTTCTCTTCGTTTACTATCCACCCTAATCTGTTTAAAATGGACCGGATTTCTGAAATTGCTGAATTGCATGCTTCTTCTGTCTGGCCCACAACTAAGAAGTCATCTAGGTAAGGGATAAAGAGAATATCCTTTTCCCTTATGTGGGCCGCCATTTCCGCCACCAGCTTTGTGAACACCCTCAGGGCCATGGAAAGGCCAAAAGGGAGAGCCTGAAATTGAAAATGTTACAGTTGACCTTTCAGATAGATTGCCACCCTTAGGAACCTCTGGTGTTGTATCGCAATGGGGACGTGGTAGTACGCGTCTTTTAGGTCGAGAACGGCCATGAAGCACTGAGGATATAGGAGGTTGATCGCTGATCGTATAGTTTTCATCTTGAAGCTTTTGGGTTGAAGAAAGCGTTTTAACTTTTTTAGATTTTCTGACCAGAAAAAGTGGCGAGTAGAACCCCTTGCCCTCTTCTTTTGTTACTGGGGTTAAAACCGATTTTTCTATTAATTTTAACACCTCTCCCTCTATGACTGATTTTCCTAGGGCTGAAGATGGATCCACGGTTGGTAAGAATCTGGCAGGAGGGGACTGAAGGAATTCTAATTTTAACCCCTCGCCCATGGTATCTAAAATCCAAGGACTTAGAAGAGTGGAGAAATATTTCCCTAAGAAGTCCTTCAGTCTGCCCCCTACCGGAGTTCTGGCGTCATTGCTGGTCTGGCTTTCTCTTATCCGAGGAGGACTGGTTAAAGAAAAAAATTCGGCTTTTTCTCTGACCTCTGAACCGGTCTTCCCTGGCCTTCTTATCCTGTTCCTGGTTACCCCTAAAGGGACGAAAGGGACAACTGAATCTATTTCTATAAGAAAAAGATCCCTGGAAACCAGGAAACTTTCTTTTTGTCTGCCGCCTTGTCCAGAAGATCGTCTAAGCTTGGACCAAAAAGGTATTCCCCCCTCACATGGGACTCCACAGAGTTTCGATTTGGAAGCAATATCCCCACTCCAATTTTTTTAGCCAAAGCGTTCTGCGCACTGAGTTAGATAAAGCTGCCGATCTGGCTGCCAACCTAACAGAGTCAGCCGAGGCATCTGCCAGAAAGTCAGCTGCCTTCCTAATCGTAGGGAAGGAGGCAAAGATATCTTCCCGGGGGCACCTATTTTTTAACTGGGACTCTAGCTCAGCTAACCAGACAATAAGAGACCGGGCTGTGCAAGTGGAGGCTATGCTGGGCCTAAAGGAAGAGGTCGATGCCTCCCAAGCACCTTTAAGAAAGGCATCCGCCTTTTTATCCAGGGGGTCCATCAATATTCCTGTGTCCTCAAATGGTAGGGCCGTCTTCCTAGAGACCTTGGATATAGCCACATCGATTCTAGGCGCCTTATCCCAGGAGGCAGAATCTTCATCTTTAAAAGGATATCTACGTTTAAGATTCTTTGATATAAATACCCTCTTATTCGTTTTTTTCCACTCTCCTTTTATTAAAGCGGACACATTTTTATGTACTGGAAAGGTACCATGTTGTCTGGACTCCAACCCCCCAAACATAATATCCTGAAATGAGCGGGGTCCCAGAGTTTCCTGTATGCCCATGGTCGAGCGGATGGCTTTAAAGGAGCTTTTCAGTGTCTTCTACAGGAAAACAGGGTCTTAGGGTCTTCCCCCCCCCCCCCCCCATCCCTTCTTCCCCAGAAGAGGTCTGAGATGAAACATCAGAGGGCCGGGCCCAAATACCGAAGAAGGGGCCTCCCCCTCGTCTGACGAAGAGGGTTCCCTGGAGTACTCTCTACGCTTAGGCGTTTGCTGTTTTTGGGCAGCCTGGGATGTGTTAACTTATGCTTACACAGAGGATTAGAGCGAGAGGCTGCACAGAGGATTAGGAGGCGGCGCAGAAGTCCGGAAAGGCGGCGCTGGACACGAACGGCGGTGGGTGCGGCGGGCATCTTGCACCCATTAACATCCCCTTGGGCACCTTTTTTGTTTGACTGACAGGTTAGCAAAAGCATTTTTTTAGCTAAATAAGCCCACAGATGACATTTATAAGCCCACATTAGGAATCGTGAAGACGCCCTGAACATCAGCATATGTTTAGCTGACAGGGGTCAAACCTGGTGACAGAATCCCTTTAATATACATTTATACCTCATCATATAAATCATAGAGTATTATCCCAGTTAATAAATCACCTTATACATCTTCCTCTCACCAACATTAGTGCATAAGTGAGCTGCAGCTGCACCCTTACAGTAGAAACTCCCAAAAAGTGACCCCATTTTAGAAACTAGGGGATAAGGTGCCAGTTTTATTGGTACTATTTTTGGGTACATATGAATTTTTGAACATTCATTATAACACTTTATGGGGCAAGGTGACCAAAAAATTGGTTGTTTTAGCACAGTTTTTATTTATTTTTACAGCGTTCACCTGAGGGGTTAGGTCATGTGAGATTTTTATAGAGCAGATAGTTACGGACGTGGCGATACCTAATATGTATACTTTTTCTTACTTATTTAAGTTTTACACAAGAATAGCATTTTTGAAACAAAAAAAATGATGTTTTAATGTGTCCATGTTCTGAGAGCTATAATTTATTTTTTGAGCGATTTTCTTATGTAAGGGCAAATTTTTTGCGGAATGAGGTGACGTTTTTATTGGTACCATTTTGTGGGACATACTCCTTTTTGATCACTTGGTGTTGCACTTTTTGTGATTTAAGGGGACAAAAATGGCTTTGACACAGTTTTTATTAAAAAAAAAAAAAATTATGGTGTTTATCGGACTGGGTGGATCATGTGATATATTTATAGAGCCGACCGTCACGGACGCGGCAATAACAAATATGTTTATTTTATTTAAAAAATTCAAAATTTTTTTTTTTTATTACACTTTTCGTCCCTCATAAGGTCATACAAGACCTCTGGGGGACATTTAACTTCACTTTATTTCTTTTTTCACTATTGATTTCTCCTGTAACAGGGGAAATACACCCCCCAGAGAGGCTGTACAGCGGTATACTGCGATGTACAGCCCAGGGCTCCAGATGGCGACCAAAATGGTCGCCAATGCGACTTAGAATTTACAGATTGCGACAAGACTTTTTAGTCTTGTCGCCATTTGCAACTAGACCTGCCGCCGCAGCTCTGCAGTTGAATACAGCGGCGGGGCACAGGAGATGATAGTTCTCTGTCCCGCCGCCGATGTTCTTCTCAGCAGCGCAGAGGAGAAGGAGTCTCTCCCTCCCCATGTGCTGCCGCCGCCAATAAGAATAGAGACAGGAGGAGGAGGAGGGGAGGGGCTGTGGCCACTGCGCCACCAATGAAGATAACTGACCTCTATGACAGGGAGCGGCAGTTAACCCTTCAGGTGCGGTACCTGAGGAGTTAACTGCAGCGGATCGCAGCTCCCTGTCATAGAGGTCGGGTGCCGGCTATTTGATTCCGGCACCCACCTCCTGTATTTGTATTAACAGGTCAGTTATCTTCATTGGAGGTGCAGTGCCCCCCCCCCCCCCCCAGTATAATAAACATTATATACACCCAGTATAATAAACATTGGTGACATCACCACTGCGCCACCAATGCTCACTATACCGGGGTGTATATAATGCTCACTATACCGGGGTGTATATAATGCTCACTATACCGGGGTGTATATAATGCTCACTATACCGGGGTGTATATAATGCTCACTATACCGGGGTGTATATAATGCTCACTATACCGGGGTGTATATAATGCTCACTATACCGGGGTGTATATAATGCTCACTATACCGGGGTGTATATAATGCTCACTATACCGGGGTGTATATAATGCTCACTATACCGGGGTGTATATAATGCTCACTATACCGGGGTGTATATAATGCTCACTATACCGGGGTGTATATAATGCTCACTATACCGGGGTGTATATAATGCTCACTATACCGGGGTGTATATAATGCTCACTATACCGGGGTGTATATAATGCTCACTATACCGGGGTGTATATAATGCTCACTATACCGGGGTGTATATAATGCTCACTATACCGGGGTGTATATAATGCTCACTATACCGGGGTGTATATAATGCTCACTA
Source organism: Bufo bufo (assembly GCF_905171765.1). Lineage (NCBI taxonomy): Eukaryota > Metazoa > Chordata > Amphibia > Anura > Bufonidae > Bufo > Bufo bufo. The sequence continues at coordinate 498,215,087 of NC_053392.1, forward strand.
TACCGGGGTGTATATAATGCTCACTATACCGGGGTGTATATAATGCTCACTATACCGGGGTGTATATAATGCTCACTATACCGGGGTGTATATAATGCTCACTATACCGGGGTGTATATAATGCTCACTATACCGGGGTGTATATAATGCTCACTATACCGGGGTGTATATAATGCTCACTATACCGGGGTGTATATAATGCTCACTATACCGGGGTGTATATAATGCTCACTATACCGGGGTGTATATAATGCTCACTATACCGGGGTGTATATAATGCTCACTATACCGGGGTGTATATGATGCTCACTATACCGGGGTGTATATGATGCTCACTATACCGGGGTGTATATGATGCTCACTATACCGGGGTGTATATGATGCTCATTATACCGGGGTGTATATGATGCTCACTATACCGGGGTGTATATGATGCTCATTATACCGGGGTGTATATGATGCTCATTATACCGGGGTGTATATGATGCTCACTATACCGGGGTGTATATGATGCTCATTATACCGGGGTGTATATGATGCTCATTATACCGGGGTGTATATGATGCTCATTATACCGGGGTGTATATGATGCTCATTATACCGGGGTGTATATGATGCTCATTATACCGGGGTGTATATGATGCTCATTATACCGGGGTGTATATGATGCTCATTATACCGGGGTGTATATGATGCTCATTATACCGGGGTGTATATGATGCTCATTATACCGGGGTGTATATAATGCTTATTATACCGGGGTGTATATGATGCTTATTATACCGGGGTGTATATGATGCTTATTATACCGGGGTGTATATGATGCTTATTATACCGGGGTGTATATGATGCTTATTATACCGGGGTGTATATGATGCTTATTATACCGGGGTGTATATGATGCTTATTATACCGGGGTGTATATGATGCTTATTATACCGGGGTGTATATGATGCTTATTATACCGGGGTGTATATGATGCTTATTATACCGGGGTGTATATGATGCTTATTATACCGGGGTGTATATGATGCTTATTATACCGGGGTGTATATGATGCTTATTATACCGGGGTGTATATGATGCTTAATATACCGGGGTGTGTATGATGCTTATTATACCGGGGTGTATATGATGCTTATTATACCTGGGTGTACACTACGTGCAGAATTATTAGGCAAATGAGTATTTTGACCACATCATCCTCTTTATGCATGTTGTCTTACTCCAAGCTGTATAGGCTCGAAAGCCTACTACCAATTAAGCATATTAGGTGATGTGCATCTCTGTAATGAGAAGGTGTGTGGTCTAATGACATCAACACCCTATATTAGGTGTGCATAATTATTAGGCAACTTCCTTTCCTTTGGCAAAATGGGTCAAAAGAAGGACTTGACAGGCTCAGAAAAGTCAAACATAGTGAGATATCTAGCAGAAGGATGCAGCACTCTTAAAATTACAAAGCTTCTGAAGCGTGATCATCGAACAATCAAGCGTTTCATTCAAAATAGTCAACAGGGTCGCAAGAAGCGTGTGGAAAAACCAAGGCGCAAAATAACTGCCCATGAACTGAGAAAAGTCAAGCGTGCAGCTGCCAAGATGCCACTTGCCACCAGTTTGGCCATATTTCAGAGCTGCAACATCACTGGAGTGCCCAAAAGCACAAGGTGTGCAATACTCAGTTACATGGCCAAGGTAAGAAAGGCTGAAAGACGACCACCACTGAACAAGACACACAAGCTGAAACGTCAAGACTGGGCCAAGAAATATCTCAAGACTGATTTTTCTAAGGTTTTATGGACTGATGAAATGAGAGTGAGTCTTGATGGGCCAGATGGATGGGCCCGTGGCTGGATTGGTAAAGGGCAGAGAGCTCCAGTCCGACTCAGACGCCAGCAAGGTGGAGGTGGAGTACTGGTTTGGGCTGGTATCATCAAAGATGAGCTTGTGGGGCCTTTTCGGGTTGAGGATGGAGTCAAGCTCAACTCCCAGTCCTACTGCCAGTTTCTGGAAGACACCTTCTTCAAGCAGTGGTAGAGGAAGAAGTCTGCATCCTTCAAGAAAAACATGATTTTCATGCAGGACAATGCTCCATCACACGCGTCCAAGTACTCCACAGCGTGGCTGGCAAGAAAGGGTATAAAAGAAGAAAATCTAATGACATGGCCTCCTTGTTCACCTGATCTGAACCCCATTGAGAACCTGTGGTCCATCATCAAATGTGAGATTTACAAGGAGAGAAAACAGTACACCTCTCTGAACAGTGTCTGGGAGGCTGTGGTTGCTGCTGCACGCAATGTTGATGGTGAACAGATCAAAACACTGACAGAATCCATGGATGGCAGGCTTTTGAGTGTCCTTGCAAAGAAAGGTGGCTATATTGGTCACTGATTTGTTTTTGTTTTGTTTTTGAATGTCAGAAATGTATATTTGTGAATGTTGAGATGTTATATTGGTTTCACTGGTAAAAATAAATAATTGAAATGGGTATATATTTGTTTTTTGTTAAGTTGCCTAATAATTATGCACAGTAATAGTCACCTGCACACACAGATATCCCCCTAAAATAGCTAAAACTAAAAACAAACTAAAAACTACTTCCAAAAATATTCAGCTTTGATATTAATGAGTTTTTTGGGTTCATTGAGAACATGGTTGTTGTTCAATAATAAAATTAATCCTCAAGAATACAACTTGCCTAATAATTCTGCACTCCCTGTATATGATGCTTATTATACCGGGGTGTATATAATGCTTATTATACCGGGGTGTATATGATGCTTATTATACCGGGGTGTATATAATGCTTATTATACCGGGGTGTATATAATGCTTATTAAACCAGAGTGTATATAAAGCGACCGCGAAACACGTGTTGGGATCCAGGACTACTTGGTCTGTATTTATTTGTATTGCATGTATTTTCCCTATGTCATGTTTTAGTTGAGGCACTATGCACTTTATATATGCTGACTGAGGACTGTGACTGATCATTGTATTGCACAGCCAGGGATTTTTTATTGCAAATTTATATTTAATATATAACGTAACAGACCGTTGGAGATCATCCTGTGTGAGGTAATGCTGCTTATGTATACGGATTTCTATGTTTTATACAAGTGTATGTCCAATAAAAGACTTTGTATTTCTATAATATATGCTGTTTAGTTTTGGGTTTATACTTGATTGGTTTAGGACAGCAACTACACCGGGCGTTTATTCGCTTGCGATTTTGGATGTGCGGGGTGTATATAATGTTTATTATACCGGGTTGTATATAATGTTTATTATACCGGGGTGTATATAATGTTTATTATACCGGGGTGTATATAATGTTTATTATACCGGGGTGTATATAATGTTTATTATACCGGGGTGTATATAATGTTTATTATACCGGGGTGTATATAATGTTTATTATACCAGGGTGTATATAATGTTTACTATACCGGGGTGTATATAATGTTTACTATACCGGGGTGTATATAATGTTTATTATACCTGGGGTGTAGGGCTGCACGATATGGGAATTTTGTGCGATTGCGATTAGGGCCCTAAAAATTGCGATAACTATATGCGATGCGATATTTTAAGGAAATTGTGCTAGAGGTCTATTTGCTTGGATTTTCCCATATGAGCCGCTGATGCGGCTGGGTATGACATAGTTATAGGGGATCTGTGGATGGCGCTGTGTTGTGGGGGGATCTGTGGATGGCGCTGTGTTGTGGGGGGATCTGTGGATGGCGCTGTGTTGTGGGGGGATCTGTGGATGGCGCTGTGTTGTGGGGGGATCTGTGGAGGACGCTGTGTTGTGGGGGATCTGTGGAGGACGCTGTGTTGTGGGGGATCTGTGGAGGACGCTGTGTTGTGGGGGATCTGTGGAGGACGCTGTGTTGTGGGGGATCTGTGGAGGACGCTGTGTTGTGGGGGATCTGTGGAGGATGCTGTGTTGTGGGGGATCTGTGGAGGACGCTGTGTTGTGGGGGGATCTGTGGAGGACGCTGTGTTGTGGGGGGATCTGTGGAGGACGCTGTGTTGTGGGGGGATCTGTGGAGGACGCTGTGTTGTGGGGGGGATCTGTGGAGGACGCTGTTATGGGGGATCTGTGGAGGACGCTGTTATGGGGGATATGTGCTATGACACATAGGGCCATGAGGAGGGGGCAGCATAAGACATATACCATCTTATGCTGGTCCCCCTCATGGCCCTATGTGTCCCCTCATGTGTCCTAAACTGTGCACATAACTGGCTTTGTGTGTAAAGTATTTTACTAGTGTGTAAAACAAGCTCTCTCCTATTGATAACATGGCCAGCCTCTGTACTCACTGTCACTATGAATGCACTACAGCGAGCGGGAGCGAGCTGGCCGGCGCGTGACTGACGTCACTTAGTAACGCTCCTCCCACTTCAGGAAGCAGGAGCGTTACTAAGTGACGTCAGTCACGCGCCGGCCGGCCCGCTCGCTGCAGTGCATTCATCGTGAAAGTGAGTACAGAGGCTGGACCTGTTAGCAATAGGAGAGAAATTGTTTCACACACTAGTAAAATACTTTACACACAAAGCCAGTTATGTGCGCAGGGCCCCTTCATATATAATCGCGGCATTTTAGGGTCGGCCATATCGCATTCGCCGATTATCGCGATTCGATTATTTTTTCGATTTATCGTGCAGCCCTACCGGGGTGTATATAATGTTTATTATACCGGGGTGTATATAATGTTTATTATACCAGGGTGTATATAATGTTTATTATACCGGGGTGTATATAATGTTTATTATACCGGGGTGTATATAATGTTTATTATACCGGGGTGTATATAATGTTTATTATACCGGGGTGTATATAATGTTTATTATACCGGGGTGTATATAATGTTTATTATACTGGGGTGTTGGGGGGGGGGGGCAGGGCTGTGGAGTCGGAGTCGAGGCGTCAGAGTCAATTTTGGGTACCTGGAGTCGGAGTCGGCAAACAATGCACAGACTCCGACTCCTACTAAATTTAGATTGGAATAAAAAAAAAAAAGCAAGTTTAAATGTCCCAATTCACAAAAAGTTATAATTAATGACTTCTCTACTGTAAGAATAAAGACCAGTTACTCCAATGCCACCCACCCAAGTCAGTGTCGAAAGATTATTTTCAGCCCTAAAAATAATAAAGTCTGACTTAAGAGCCTCTATGAAAGAGGATCTGACAGAGGCAATTCTCTTCCTTAGAACTCTACATTGAATTGATTTGCATTTGCTAAGCTTATAACTACATTTCAAGATTAATATAAACCATTTCTAGGTTTTACAGATTTTGTTTTTGGTTCATTATAGATAAGCTTTGTTTTTGTTCTAAAACAACCAAATAATGTGGTTTGTATTTTTGAACTGGTAAAGATCCTGTTCCTGATGTTAATGCCTGCTGCTACTATCCAGCCACTTGATTGATTAATAAAAAAAAATTAATAAAACTTTGTTTTCATTGTGTTTGTCTTTTGCTTAAACTGTGCAATACAGTAGACTGTTGGCTTCCCAGCCAGTAGTCCTGTGGTAGGTTGCGTTTCTTTCCCTCAAGGAATGTATAAAATACATTCGCATATTAATACAGAGGAGTCGGAGTCGGGGAGTCGGAGGTACATAAAACTGAGGAGTCGGAGTGGGAGTCGGAACATTTATCTACCGACTCCACAGCCCTGGGGGGGGGGGCGCACTGTGCCACCAATGTTTATTATACTGGGATGTATATAATGTTTATTATATTGACCTTCTACTGAGCATTCTGTATTAAAGAATAGGGATCGACCGATTATCGGTTTTACCGATATTATCGGCCGATATTGAGGATTTTGACAGTTATCGGTATCGGCATCTATTTTGCCGATATACCGATAACGTATTGGGAACACAGAACGCGCTGCTCTCAGTGTTCCCTCCGCAGCACAGGGGAGAAGGAAGCAGTGTCTCCTCCCCCTGTGCTGCTGCTGCCGCTGCCGCCTATGAGAGGAGAGAAGATAAGAGGAAGGGAGGGGCTGTGGCCGCTGCGCCACCAATGAAGATAAGTCTATCATTAATTCATATACAGGAGGCGGGAGCTGGCTGCAGAATCACATAGCCGACTCCCGACCTCTATGAACGGCAGCTGCGGTCCGCGGTAGTTAATCCCTTAGGTGCCGCGGATCGCAGCTACCGCTCATAGAGGTCGGGAGCCGGCTATTTGATTCTGCAGCCAGCTCCCGCCTCCTGTATATGAATGAGAGACTTATCTTCATTGGTGGCGCAGTGCGCCCCCCCCCCCAAGCCCCCCAGTATTAATCATTGGTGGTGCAGTGCGCCCCCCACCCCCATCCCAATAGTAAAAACATTGGTGGCGCAGTGCGCCCCACCCCCCAGTATTAATCATTGTTGGCAGTGGCCACAGGGTCCCAGCTGTGTAATCGGAGCCCCAGCTGTGTAATCCTAGGGCTCCGATCGGTTACCATGGCAGCCAGGACGCTACTGAAGCCCTGGCTGCCATGTTCAGCTCCATGCTGCTGTGTGCACAGAGCACAGAGCAGCAGGGACCGTGTGAGCTCCTATTCACCCTGATAGAGATCTATCAGGGTGAATAGGACAAGGGTTCTAGTCCCTAAGGCTGGGTTCAGACCTGAGCGTATTTGATATGCGCGTTTAACGCGCGTTTTTGTCGCACGTTTTTCTGCACGTTTTTTGCAATAGTAAACGTGCGTTTGACGCGCGTTTGTGTGATTGACTGCAGTGTCCTATGGCCACAAACGCGCGTCAAAACGCCCCAAAGAAGCTCAAGAACTTGTTTGAGCGTAGGGCGTTTTTCAGCGCGTTCAAACGCGCTGTAAAACGCTCAAGTGAGAACCAGGGCCATAGGGAAGCATTGGTTTTCATGTGCTGAGCGTTTTACAGCGCGTTTGAACGCGCTGTAAAAAGCTCAAGTGTGAACCCAGCCTAAGGGGGCTAAAAGTTAGTAAAAAAAAAAAAAAAAAAAAAAAAACACAAAAATATTAAGTATAAATGAAAAAGATTTACAAAAAAAAAATAATAATAATAATAATACACGTTAACAATAAACGGTAATTTTCAGCAGATTTGTGTAGGAAATTTTTTTTTTCTCAAAAATAAAAATACCCAGAATATCGGTATAAATTATCGGCTATCGGCCTGAAAGTTGACAAATTATCGGTATCGGCCCTAAAAAATCAATATCGGTCGATCCCTATTAAAGAATGCTATTATTTTCCCTTAAAACCATGTTATAAGGGAAAATAACACAGTGAATAGACTTTTATCCTAGCAACCATGCGTGAAAATCGCACCGCATCCGCACTTGCTTGCGGATGCTTGCGATTTTCACGCAGCCCCATTAACTTCTATGGGGCCTGCGTTGCGTGAAAAACGCACAACATAGAGCATGCTGCGATTTTCACGCAACGCACAAGTGATGAGTGATAAATCAACGCTCATGTGCACAGCCCCATAGAAGTGAATGGGTCCGGATTCAGTCCGGGTGCAATGCATTCACCTCACGGATTGCACCCGCGCAAAAATCTCGCCCATGTGAAAGGGGCCTAAGGGTGAATAGGACAAGGGTTCCAGCCCCTAAGGGAGCTAATAGTAAGTATATAAAAAAAAAACAAAAAAAAAACACTAAGGCTACTTTCACACTTGCGGCAGTGTGATCCGGCGGGCAGTTCCGTCATCGGAACTGCCTGCCGGATCCGCCGATCTGGATGTGACTGAAAGCATTTGTGAGACGGATGCGGATCCTGCATTCCGATATTTTGAATGCCGGATCCGGCACTAATACATTCCTATGGGGAAAAATGGCATTCAGGCAAGTCTTCAGTTTTTTTCTCCGGAGATAAAACCGCAGCATGCTGCGGTTTTCTCTTTTGCCTGATCAGTCAAAATGACTAAACACTGAAGACATCCTGATGCATCCTGAACGGATTGCTCTCCATTCAGAATGCATGGGGATATGCCTGATCAGTTCTTTTCTGGTATAGAGCCCCTAGGACGGAACGCTATGCCGGAAATGTACCCTAAAATATTAAGTTTAAATCCCCCCTGCGCTGTTTATCAGTGGCGTAGAGATTGCCATAGAAGCCATAGCAATGTCTATGGGACCCTACGCCACTGGGGGCCCGGGCTGCTGGCTGAGGATTCAAAAATAAATAAATTCAAGTGGCGGTGCGATAGGGCCCCACCCCCTCATCGGTTTCCATGGCAGCCAGGACGCTACTGAAGTCCTGGCTGCCATGGTCAGTTACTCTGCAGCATACTTACATGCGCTGTGGCCGCCGGGCGCTCCTCCTTCTTGTAACTCGTCACAGGCCTGTGCGGCGCATTGCTATAAGCATAAGCTCTGACCATGGCAGCCAGGACTTCAGTAGCGTCCTGGCTGCCATGGTAACCGATCGGAGCCCCAGCATTACACTGCTGGTACTCCGATCGGAACTGCCGCTGCCACCCATGATGCGGGGGGGCTTGGTCTGCACTGCCCACCAATGATTTTAATAAAGGGGAAGGGGGGGGGGGGAGGCACACTGCCCACCAATGATTTTAATACCGGGGAGGGCGCACTGGGGGCTGATGGAGAGGCTACTGGGGGCTGCTATGAGGCATGGGGCTCTTATCTGAGGTCTGATTGGGGGTCATTCATATTGGGGTCTGAGCTGAGGTGTGATCTGAAGTCTTATTAACATTGGGAATCTTATTGGGGCTGTCAGCTGAGGTCTGATTAACATTGGGGCTCTGATTGGTTGTCTGACCTGAGGTGTAATGAAAAAATTTTTTTTTTCCCCGGGGGCAGCTTGGAGAAAAAAGGCCTCACAGTCTCCCACACTCCTTCTGCCCGGCCAAGCCAGCCAGCAACCCTGAGGCCAAGCCAGCCAGCACCCCTGAGTCTTCAGAACTGTAAGTAAATTATATATAAGAGGAGCTTATAATATGAAAGAGACTAATTATGTCAGAGCCGCTCTTCATCTACACGTGTATCAGCACTAGATATACTAGATATATACTCCTTACTCTCCCTAATACCCAAACTACACAAGATACATATCCCTACCTTCTGTCTAATACACATACACACCCCACGATATGTACTTTCACCTTCTTGTGTTACAGACCCCTGTACAATTTAACAATCTTCTTTAATACACAGACATTTAGATTCATACATTTCCTACACTGGCACAAATGCGTTGCCAGTGACCAACTGTCTGTGCTCAGTTCTACGCGTAACCGTCGCAAGTGCATGAGGAGCTGCGGATGTGGCGGCGAGGTCCGAGAGGTATGTGGGGGTGGGAGATCCGGGCGGGGGGGGGGCCCATAAATTTTTTTTGCTATGGGGCCCAGTCATTTCTAGCCATGCCCCTGCTGTGTATACAGCGATCTAGAAGGCATCAGGGGGGCTTCAAATGGGACATTGTGTAAAAAAAAAACAGTCCAGCAAAATCTGCCTTCCAAAAACCGTATGGCATTGCTTTCCTTCTGCGCCCTGCCGTGTGCCGGTACAGCTGTTTACGACCACATATGGGGTGTTTCTATAAACTGCAGAATCAGGGCCATAAATATTGAGTTTTGTTTGGCTGTTCACCCTTGCTTTGTTACTGGGAAAAAATGTTTAAAAATGAAAATTTGCCAAAAAATTGAAATTCTGAAATTTCATCTCCATTTGCCAATAACTCTTGTGGAACACCTAAAGCAGGGCTTGACAAATTTCCTTGGAATCTAGGAGCCAGCTAAAAAAGTTAGGAGCCAGGCGGAGCCGCGTCATAAAGCCCCCAGTAGGTGCCCCCATAGTGCTCCCCCCCCACTTTTCCATAGAGCCCCCCAATAATGCTGTATACCATGTTGCATATACCGCCGCTCCGTCCCCGGACCCTATTGACTATAATGGGGACGGGGGTGGAGCTCCGGCACAGCACGGCAGTTCGCGGTGAGAGGCCGCCGGACTAAAAAGTTGGACATGCAGTACTTTTAGTCCGGCGGCCTTTCACCATGCACTGCCGTGCTGCGCCAGAGCTCTGCCCCCATTATAGTCAATAGGGTCCGGGGACGGTGGTCCGGCGAAACAGCGTTAGGACGGATCCGACAGGGTGAACAGCCTGCCGGATCCGTCCTGCCGCAAGTGTGAAAGTACCCTTAGTTCTATAGCTACTGAATGAGACAGAAGAAGGGATGCCTTTAACATAGATCTCCTTGAGAAGCCAATTTGATCCTAAAGGGTTAATTCAACCTGTAATCTATACTGTGTCCTGTCACTTTTATCTCTCTGCTCCTGTCCCAGCCGACAGCCTCAGTGTAACCTGTTCTTTTAACTCAAAGAATCGATTGAGTCACTAACTAATCGGATCTTTAGATTCTTTTAACCTGAGACTCATTCGATTCTTTCTAGACTCCCTCCTGTACTTGTGTCAGTGACCTAGAGCTGCTAGTCCTTGCCTCAGCTCTGATTGGTTGGTGGGCGGGGAGGGGAGGGGCTGGCAGAAGCAGCTTCCACTCTAGGATCAGATTACACTCCTCCCGAGCCCCTCCCCTCCCTGCTGCCAGCGTCTCGCTCTCTGTGTGCTGTGACTCACTGACTGAGGAGCTGTTTCAAACGGTGCTGCCTCCGGACAGAACGGCAGCTCCTCACCCATCGCCCGGGCACCTTTGAAAACGGGCTGACAAATACCCAAGCGCCAGGACTAAATTTCTGGTCGCCATGGCGACCTGGGATTTGTCGAGCCCTGACCTAAAGGGTTAACGACGTTTGTAAAAATCTGTTTTGAATACGTTGAGGGGTGTAGTTTCTTAGATGGGGTCACTTTTATGGATATTTTACTCTAGCTTCAAATGGGACATGGTGTCAAAAAAACCAGTCCAGCAAAATCTGCCTTCCAAAAACCGTATGGCATTCCTTTCCTTCTGCGCCCTGCCGTGTGCCCGTACAGTAGTTTATGACCACATATGGGGTGTTTCTGTAAACTACAGAATCAGGGCCATAAATATTGAGTTACATTTGGCTGTTAACCCTTGATTTGTAACTGGAAAAAAATTATTAAAATGGAAAATCTGCCAAAAAAGGTCTGTGCTATAAGCAATGCACCGCACAGACCTTTCACTTACCAGTAGGAGGAGCGCCCGGCCGGTCACAGACATCGCAGCTCGCAGGTAAGTATAATGCTTCTAAAAATTGCTAAGTAACCATGGCAACCAGGACTGCAGTAGCGTCCTGGTTGCCATGGTTACCGATCGGAGCCCCAGCGATTAAACTGGGACTCCGATCGGTACTCTCCGCTGCCACCAATGATAGGGGGGGAGATTTTAATTAGGAGGGGGAGGGAGGGGGGGCCACTGGCCACCAATGAATCTACAGTACTACGGGGGAGAGAGGGAGGGAGGGCCGGCCGCACTGGCCACGAATGTGTTAAATACAAGGGAGGGAGGGGGGCCGCACTGGCCACCAATGAGTTAAATACAAGGGGGGTGAGGGGGGGGTCTGCCCCCTGTTGCCTGGCAGCACCTGCCAGGCAGCAGGGGGCAGTCATGTACACAGTTCTTTTAGTATATTCTAACCTGAAGCGTCCCCATCACCATGGGAACGCCTCTGTGTTAGAATATACTGTCGGATCTGAGTTTCACGATCTAACTCAAATCCGATGGTATATTCTAACATAGAGGCGTTCCCATGGTGATGGAGACGCTTCAAGTTAAAATATACCATCGGATTGGAGAAAACTCCGATCCGATGGTATAAAAGGGACTCCTGACTTTACATTGAAAGTCAATGGGGGACGGATCCGTTTAATTTCACTATATTGTGTCAACGTCAAACGGATCCATCCCCATTGACTTGCATTGTAATTCAGGACAGATCCGTTAGGCTCCGCACGGCCAGGCGGACACCAAAACGACTTTTTTTTCCATGTCCGTGGATCCTCCAAAAATCAAGGAAGACCCATGGACAAAGAAACGGTCACGGATCACGGACCTACGGATCCCGTTTTTGCGAACCTTAAAAAAAAACGGTCGTGTGCATGAGGCCTTAAAGTGATACTGGTCAGATTTGCAAAAAATGGCCAAGCCTTTAAGGTGAAATAAGGCTGAGTCCTTAAGGGGTTAAGGGTACCATGGTGAAAAACACCAGAAATTCTGCCACTGTATTTAGGGGCTCCTTTGTATGGTGTTAACTGTGCCGTAATAATAACATTCGAATTTTATAACGCAGTCAATACAATTATGGAAATAACAAATGTATGTGGTTTTCATTTTGCTATTTTTTTTTTTTATAAAATGATTGCTTTGTGTCACCATATTCTGACATCCAGAACTTTTTTTTATTTTTTTTTGCTGACGGAGCATTTTGATTATCTTTGATTATCTTTTATTCCATTTTGTGGGGGGAGGCAAGGTGACCACAAAACAACAATTTTGGCATTAGTGTTGTACTACAGGAGTATACATAATGCATAGTTATTCTGACACACTGTCACAGCCTGCTGGAGGCAAGATGTATTAGTGGCTGGGACACGGCAGGCCTGGACCCTTCATAAATCCTCCAGTTGCCATGCTGAGTACTTGACACCCCATGATGGTTTGTAGGGGGCCGATCAGAGGACTAAAGCAGATACCTCTCTCTGTCTAACCGTTCAGATGCAGAGGTTGCTATTGACCGTGACAACTGAGAATTAAACTGCCGGGACTGGAGTTCTATCTGATCCTGGCAGGGACAGTACAGTGCCTGCTGCATAAAACAGCCAGCAACCTCCATTGCCACAACATAATATTACAGCACAAGCAGGAACAGCCCTGCTGCCATGGCGTAATACTATGTCATGAAGCGTTAAGGGGTTAAAGCGGACCTGTCACCTCTACTGACATGTCTGTTTTATGAACTATTTGCATTACCCATGTAATAATTCTTCAGCATTTATTCTTATGACCCTATGATGTGTCATCCTTCTATTATTCCTTCTAGAAGTTATGAATGAATTGCTGGCGGTTTGTAATAAAGTTCTAGATAGGGTTGGGCGATATCAAAAATATTTAGACGATAACGATATTAAGAAATTTATCGCAATAACGATATAGATCGCAATAAAATACCCGTTTAAAAGAAAAAAACACAAGAAGACGCCACGCTGTATGGGGCCGGCCACAAGGAGACGTCACGCTGTATGGGGCCGGCCACAAGGAGACGTCACGCTGTATGGGGCCGGCCACAAGGAGACGTCACGCTGTATGGGGCCGGCCACAAGGAGACGTCACGCTGTATGGGGCCGGCCACAAGGAGACGTCACGCTGTATGGGGCCGGCCACAAGGAGACGTCACGCTGTATGGGGCCGGCCACAAGGAGACGTCACGCTGTATGGGGCCGGCCACAAGGAGACGTCACGCTGTATGGGGCCGGCCACAATGAGACGTCACGCTGTATGGGGGTCGGCCACAAGGAGATGTCACGCTGTATGGGGGTCGGCCACAAGGAGACGTCACACTGTATGGGGTCGGCCACAAGGAGATGTTATAATAAAGTCTTGTGGCCACAGGCCACCATACATACAATAATACTTTACGATATACTTTTCCCGCGGCTGCCTTGCTTGTGTGCTCTGTCATCAGAGCACACAGTAGCGAGGCAGCCGCAGGAAAAGTCTCTCCAGAGACACCCAGTACTCACACAGAGTTTGCCACATAGAACCGGCACGGGTGGGTGACGGAAGGTGATGTCAGATGGTGGGTGGAGTCTGGAGACTTAAATAAGGGAGGCGGAGCAAAAAGGAGCCAGGAGCGAGGGGAAGTAATGTGTTGTACTTCTCAGCGCTATGCAAGGTGCAGGGGTGGGCGGACGCAGATTTAGAAGCGGTCAGCGCACATGACCGCTTCGATGACGTCACAAAATACAGCGGTAATTAGGAAACAGCGATATCGCCGTTTCTTAATACTGCAGTATATTGTGAACACTGGTATATCGCCCAACCCTAGGTCCAGATGAGTGTTACCGGTTGGGAGTGTGTCCCTGCACATTCTAAGGCTGGTTTTATACGAGCGAGTGTCACACTCTGGACTCGCAGCCCCCTGTTCTGAACTTCCAGCACTGCGGGGGTCGCATAGCATTATATTGATGTATGATGCTATGTAACCCTTCCAGTTCTGGAATGTATTGGATAACACTGACATTATGTCAGTGTTATCCAACACATTCCAGACATCTAAGGGTTACATAGCATCATAAATCAACATAATGCTATGCGATCCCGGCAGTGCTGGAAGTTCAGGAAAGGTGCTGAGCTGCGAGTTCGGAGCGTGACATTCACTCATGCGAAACCAGCCCAAGGCTACTTTCACACTAGCGTTTTGGCTTTCCGTTAAGGAGATCCGTCACAGGCTCTCAAAATCGCAAACTGCTGGTGATTGATAACTTCTAGCAGGAATAAGAAAGGAATAGCACATCGTAGGGTCATAACAAAGATGCTCCAGAATTGTTATTACTTGGGTAATGCAGGCAGTTACTAAAACAGACATGTCTGAAGAGGAACCAGTTCCTCTTTAGGCCTCATGCACACAACCATATTTTTTCTCTGCTTGCATTTTCTGCAGGTTGGATGTGGCCCCATTCATTTTAATGTCATCTGTATCTGTATGTCCGTCCTGCAAAAAAATAAAACATGTCCCACAAAACAGACCAGAATAGGCCTTTGGACAAGGGGGCCTGCAGAAACTGTGGGGTGCAGATGGCCAGTGTCCATATTTTGCTCAAGTGATGTGAACAGACAAAAATAAAAGCTGCTATGCTGCCTTTAAGGATGGCAACAGACTGGACCATATTTCTCTAAGAAACCCCCCCCAAAAAAAACGCTTACGTAATCCCTATGACGCACAACGACTGACAGGATGGATATATAGCAGTGCCAATGTGAAGAGACGGGACACCGGCTGTAAACTAAATGTATTATAGTGTGCGTTACATGCGGTTGTACTCACAACTACTGCTGACAGTTTAGAAGTTAACTCCTGCATGACAAAGCGCTCCATCCCGCGCCCCACTGTGCAGAAGAAATCATGGCTGTGGAAGTGCAGAGCGTGGGGCGCACTATGGCCGGACATGGGGAACCGTGCGGAATGAGTACACAAGCCCGCTGAAGTAGAGGTCACGTGGTAGCTGTAATGTCACATGATCGGAGTGGAAGGGGCGGGGCGCTGTGTGGAGGCATACGTAGTGAATGGGATGCTTTGGAGTTGTTCCTGGTAAGATCCAACCTCCAGCCACACGATTCTACCCATAGAAACGTCATTCTAGTCATTTACCTACAGAACAGGCTAAAAGGGACAGGGCTGCCATCAGAAATTTTGGGGCCCCTTACACAGCTCAAGGCCTGGGCCCCCCCTCCTACCCCGCCCCTTTAGAATCCGTCTTGACTCCGCCTACTGGCCCCCCTCCACCCCCAAGGACCCACCCCCAATTTCATTATTTTTTTACAACTACAAAGACAGCAAAAAGTGATAATCAGTGATTTCAGTAAGGAATTATTTTTTGACCAAATAATATGAAGCCTGCTACCACGACAAGGTAAACTCTTTTAAGCAGGACCCTACACTAACACTAACTACACTACCTGTTCTAAGCTGCCCTAGCAATCTTCCCCTGGCACATTTAAGAAAAAACACCTTAAAAGCACAAGGTTTACTGTTACAGTGTTATGGTGGGGATCTGTGGATGACGTACTGTTATGGTGGGGATCTGTGGATGACGTACTGTTATGGGGGGAATCTGTGGACGACGTACTGTTATGGGGGGAATCTGTGGACGACGCACTGTTATGGGGGAATCTGTGGACGACACACTGTTATGGGGGGAATCTGTGGACGACACACTGTTATGGGGGGAATCTGTGGACGACACACTGTTATGGGGGGAATCTGTGGACGACACTCAACCACTCTCAAACCCAACTGGTCAAACTTGTTAAATGGATCCCAAACACAATATGCACAATAACACCCCCCACCCCCTCCAACACTTAATTAACCCCTTCATGGCCTAAACTTTTTTTTTCAAAGCAGAACACACAGCTAAATGGGGCTAGGTGGGCTGGCAAGGGAGGGGTTAATAATAATAAGTGATGGAGGATCATGGCCCTGTGGGATAATATAGAAAACAGCTTTGCATTTTACCCCCGAGCAAAGACTACACAACATAGAGCTGCCTAGCCAAGTAGACAACATAAGGATCAATATGAAAATAAATAATTTTGAGCCTTTGAAATAGCTCAGCTCAGTATGCCACATTTCTGGATTATCCCACAGGGCCATGATCCTCGCTCCATCACTTATTGTTATTAACCCCTCCCTTGCCAGCCCACCCAGCCCCAGCCATTTAGCTGTGTGTTCTGCTTTGAAAAAATACTGTATGCCACCATTAACAGTAAAATGATAACATTATTTATGGAAACAAGTAACCTAATGGACCTTAATGAATCATTGGGGTCCGTCCAACATGTGATGGAGTGGAGGCTGGAGCATGGAGCTGGCACTGACTCCTTCCTGGGCTGGCTAAGAGGGGCAAGGGCACTAGGGCAGGCTTCCACAAAAGTTCTTTCCAAGTTTCCAGTCCCAGAAGTTAGGCGTTAGGCAGCGGCCAGCGTCTGACGTCACCTGCGTAGCTGCGTTCCTCTGTGCAGCGGCTCAGAGAGTCAGAGCCTTTTAAAGGGGACTGCAGTCTGAAGGTATACGAGAATCAGCGGGGGGGGGGAGAACGGGCAAGGAATAATCAATTGCCCCCTTCTAGCGACGCAATGAAGTCACTGACAAATGGCAAAAAAAAAAAAATTAAATTAAAATTGGAACTGGCCGGGCCCCCTGGGGTCCGGGCCCCTTACTGGGGTATCGGCTGTACCCCCCTGATGGCGGCCCTGAAAAGGGAGTTTCTGTATGAGGATGATGGAGAAATGAGAATATGAAACAAATGTACTAGTATTGCTGCATACCAGTTTATTAGTAGGCATAAAGTAAATAGTAAATCAATAATTATTATTTTTTAATTCATATAATTTGATGCCATAATCAGAATTTTGTCTTTTTCACCTTTTTATTTATTTTGATTCTGGTTAACATGAATAATACATTTTTTTTAACTTACATTTTTCATTTTTTCTCCATGCCTTCTATATATATATATATATATATATATATAGTTGCAAGAAAAAGTATGTGAACCCTTTGGAATGATATGGATTTCTGCACAAATTGGTCATAAAATGTGATCTGATCTTCGTCTAAGTCACAACAATAGACAATCACAGTCTGCTTAAACTAATAACACACAAAGAATTAAATGTTACCATGTTTTTATTGAACACACCATGTAAACATTCACAGTCTAATGACATCTTCAAGAGCTAATTGGAGTGAGGTGTCAGCCAACTGGAGTCCAATCAATGAGATGAGATTGGAGGTGTTGGTTACAGCTGCCCTGCCCTATAAAAAACACACACCAGTTCTGGGTTTGCTTTTCACAAGAAGCATTGCCTGATGTGAATGATGCCTCGCACAAAAGAGCTCTCATTAGACTTATGATTAAGAATTGTAGTAATAGGAAAATAAGCGAGCACTCATACACTTGGCAACCAGATTGACATATGCAGAAAATATTTATTAAATTCCCATAAAATACAAGTAATAAAATTTATAAGAACAATGTAGCAATAGTATACAACATTACAGTCACATATATTATGGTAGATATGATCGACACTGTATTCATATGACTCAATAGTGTCGATAAATTCAATACTATATATCTCACCAAAAAACTTCAAGTATATGCTGTTATTTGGGAAGAGGGGGTATTATCTTCTAGCGCTCTATCCCAATTTGGGAAACTGAATGTCACTGAAAATGTTGTAGGTGTATTCACTGGGAGCGCAACATGTTCATAAAGTGTCCACAGGAATCCTGATAATGTGAAAAGTCTCTTATAGCATATCCTTTTAAGCTCGATATGAGCTTTGGATTGAAGAAAACTTTAAATCGATATTTGGCTTACCGTCTAGTGTTTGCTGTCTCCCTATTGCTTCAATGGAGCTTTAAATATTTGCCGGCTTATTCAGTCGCTCCATACAGCAAGCTGGTTTAACCACCTCAGCCCCCAGGGCTTAAACACCCTTAAAGACCAGGCCACTTTTTACACTTCTTACCTACACTACTTTCACCATTTATTGCTCGGTCATGCAACTTACCACCCAAATGAATTTTACCTCCTTTTCTTCTCACTAATAGAGCTTTCATTTGGTGGTATTTCATTGCTGCTGACATTTTTAGTTTTTTTTGTTATTAATCGAAATTTAACGATTTTTTTGCAAAAAAATGTCATTTTTCACTTTCAGGTGTAAAATTTTGCAAAAAAAAACGTCATCCATATATAAATTTTTCTCTAAATTTATTGTTCTACATGTCTTTGATAAAAAAAAAATGTTTGGGTTAAAAAAAATTGGTTTGGGTAAAAGTTATAGCGTTTACAAACTATGGTACAAAAATGTGAATTTCCGCTTTTTGAAGCAGCTCTGAATTTCTGAGCACCTGTCATGTTTCCTGAGGTTCTACAATGCCCAGACAGTACAAACACCCCACAAATGACCCCATTTCGGAAAGTAGACACCCTAAGGTATTCACTGATGGGCATAGTGAGTTCATAGAATTTTTTATTTTTTGTCACAAGTTAGTGGAAAATGAAGATTTTTATATATATTTTTTTTTCTTACAAAGTCTCATATTCCACTAACTTGTGACAAAAAATAAAAACTTCCATGAACTCACTATGCCCATCAGCGAATACCTTGGGGTGTCTTCTTTCCAAAATGGGGTCACTTGTGGGGTAGTTATACTGCCCTGGCATTCTAGGGGCCCAAATGTGTGGTAAGTTGTTTGAAATCAAAATCTGTAAAAATTGGCCGGTGAAATCCGAAAGGTGCTCTTTGGAATATGGGCCCCTTTGCCCACCTAGGCTGCAAAAAAGTGTCACACATGTGGTATTTCCGTACTCAGGAGAAGTTGGGGAATGTGTTTTGGGGTGTCATTTTACATATACCCATGCTGGGTGAGAGAAATATCTTGTCAAAAGACAACTTTCCCCATTTTTTTATACAAAGTTGGCATTTGACCAATATATTTATCTCACCCAGCATGGGTATATGTAAAATGACACCCCAAAACACATTCCCCAACTTCTCCTGAGTACGGAGATACCACATGTGTGACACCTTTTTGCAGCCTAGGTGGGCAAAGGGGCCCACATTCCAAAGAGCACCTTTCGGATTTCACCGGCCAATTTTTACAGATTTTGATTTCAAACAACCTACCACACATTTGGGCCCCTAGAATGCCAGGGCAGTATAACTACCCCACAAGTGACCCCATTTTGGAAAGAAGACACCCCAAGGTATTCGCTGATGGGCATAGTGAGTTCATGGAAGTTTTTATTTTTTGTCACAAGTTAGTGGAATATGAGACTTTGTAAGAAAAAAAAAAAAGAAAAAAATCATCATTTTCCGCTAACTTGTGACAAAAAATAAAAAATTCTAGGAACTCGCCATGCCCCTCATGAAATACCTTTGGGGGTCTTCTTTCCAAAATGGGGTCATTTGTGGGGTAGTTATACTGCCCTGGCATTTTCCAGGGGCCCTAATGTGTGTTAAGTAGGTAAATGACCTGTGAAATCCTAAAGGTGCTCTTTGGAATGTGGGCCCCTTTGCCCACCTAGGCTGCAAAAAAGTGTCACACATGTGGTATCGCCGTATTCAGGAGAAGTTGGGCAATGTGTTTTGGGGTGTCTTTTTACATATACTTATGCTGGGTGAGAGAAATATCTCGGCAAAAGACAACTTTTCCAATTTTTTTATACAAAGTTGCCATTTGACCAAGATATTTATCTCACCCAGCATGGGTATATGTAAAATGACACCCCAAAACACATTCCCCAACTTCTCCTGAGTACGGAGATACCACATGTGTGACACTTTTTTGCAGCCTTGGTGGGCAAAGGGGCCCATATTCCAAAGAGCACCTTTTGGATTTCACCGGCCAATTTTTACAGATTTTGATTTCAAACAACTTACCACACATTTGGGCCCCTAGAATGCCAGGGCAGTATAACTACCCCACAAGTGACCCCATTTTGGAAAGAAGACACCCCAAGGTATTCGCTGATGGGCATAGTGAGTTCATGGAAGTTTTTATTTTTTGTCACAAGTTAGTGGAATATGAGACTTTGTAAGAAAAAAATAAATAAAATAAAAATCATCATTTTCCGCTAACTTGTGACAAAAATAAAAAATTCTAGGAACTCGCCATGCCCCTCACGGAATACCTTGGGGTGTCTTCTTTCCAAAATGGGGTCACTTGTGGGGTAGTTATACTGCCCTGGCATTTTCCAGGGGCCCTAATGTGTGGTAAGTAGGTAAATGACCTGTGAAATCCTAAAGGTGCTCTTTGGAATGTGGGCCCCTTTGCCCACATAGGCTGCAAAAAAGTGTCACACATGTGGTATCGCCGTATTCAGGAGAAGTTGGGGAATGTGTTTTGGGGTGTCTTTTTACATATACTCATGCTGGGTGAGAGAAATATCTCGGCAAAAGACAACTTTTCCCATTTTTTATACAAAGTTGGCATTTGACCAAGCTATTTATCTCACCCAGCATGGGTATATGTAAAATGACACCCCAAAACACATTACCCAACTTCTCCTGAATACGGCGATACCACATGTGTGACACTTTTTTGCAGCCTAGATGCGCAAAGGGGCCCACATTCATTTTATGAGGGCATTTTTAGACATTTGGATCCCAGACTTCTTCTCACGCTTTAGGGCCCCTAGAATGCCAGGGCAGTATAAATACCCCACATGTGACCCCATTTTGGAAAGAAGACACCCCAAGGTATTCAATAAGGGGCATGGCGAGTTCATAGAAATTTTTTTTTTTTGGCACAAGTTAGCGGAAATAGATTTTTTTTTTTTTTCTCACAAAGTCTCCCTTTCCGCTAACTTGGGACAAAAATTTCAATCTTTCATGGACTCAATATGCCCCTCACGGAATACCTTGGGGTGTCTTCTTTCCGAAATGGGGTCACATGTGGGGTATTTATACTGCCCTGGCATTCTAGGGGCCCTAAAGCGTGAGAAGAAGTCTGGAATATAAATGTCTAAAAAATTTTACGCATTTGGATTCCGTGAGGGGTATGGTGAGTTCATGTGAGATTTTATTTTTTGACATAAGTTAGTGGAATATGAGACTTTGTAAGAAAAAAATAATAATTTCCGCTAACTTGGGTCAAAAAAATGTCTGAATGGAGCCTTACAGGGGGGTGATCAATGACAGGGGGGTGATCAATGACAGGGGGGTGATCAGGGAGTCTATATGGGGTGATCACCCCCCTGTCATTGATCACCCCCCTATAAGGCTCCATTCAGATGTCCGTATGATTTTTACGGATCCGATCCATGTATCAGGGGATCTGTAAAAATCATACGACATCTGAATGCAGCCTTACAGGGGGGTGATCAATGACAGGGGGGTGATCAGGGAGTCTATATGGGGTGATCACCTCCGTCATTGATCACTCCCCTGTAAGGCTCCATTCAGACGTCTGTATGTGTTTTGCGGATCCGATCCATCTATCAGTGGATCCGTAAAATTCATACGGACGTCTGAATGGAGCCTTACAGGGGGGTGATCAATGACAGGGGGGTGATCAATGACAGGGGGGTGATCAGGGAGTCCATATGGGGTGATCACCTTCGTCATTGATCACTCCCCTGTAAGGCTCCATTCAGACGTCCGTATGTGTTTTGCGGATCCGATCCATCTATCAGTGGATCCGTAAAATTCATACGGACATCTGAATGGAGCCTTACAGGGGGGTGATCAATGACAGGGGGGTGATGAATGACAGGGGGGTGATCAGGGAGTCTATATGGGGTGATCACCTCCGTCATTGATCACTCCCCTGTAAGGCTCCATTCAGACGTCTGTATGTGTTTTGCGGATCCGATCCATCTATCAGTGGATCCGTAAAATTCATACAGACATCTGAATGGAGCCTTACAGGGGGGTGATGAATGACAGGGGGGTGATGAATGACAGGGGGGTGATCAGGGAGTCTATATGGGGTGATCAGGGGTGATCAAGGGTGAATAAGGGGTTAATAAGTGACAGGGGGGGGGGGGGGTGTAGTGTAGTGGTGCTTGGTGCAACATATTACTGAGCTACCTGTGTCCTCTGGTGGTCGATCCAAACAAAGGGGACCACCAGAGGACCAGGTAGCAGGTATTTTAGACGCTGTTATCATAACAGCGTCTAATATACCTGTTAGGGGTTAAAAAAATCACATCTCCAGCCTGCCAGCGAACGATCGCCGCTGGCAGGCTGGAGATCCACTCGCTTGCCTTCCGATCCTGTGAACGCGCGCGCCTGTGTGCGCGCGTTCACAGGAAATCTCGCGTCTCGCGAGATGACGCGTAGATGCGTGACTGTGCGCAGGGCTGCCACCTCCGGAACGCGAATCTGCGTTAGGCGGTCCGGAGGTGGTTAAATTTCGCGGGAGTTCCAAAGATCGCGGGAGTTGCCACTCTGTTCCGTCCCCAGCCTTGGCTTGATGAGGTTGTACTCCCACTCAGCCAAGAACAAATTAGCATAGCTGGGGGCGAATCTGGTCCCCATGGCGGTACCCCGCTTCTGCAGGAAGAATTCCACCTCAGAAAAGAAGTAGTTGTGGCTCAGGATATACTCTATTCCTTTCGTTATAAACTCTTTTTTTATTGCTCCATACGAGCCATCTCTTATTAATTGCATTTTTACAGTATCAATTCCTTGCTGATGATCAATCACAGTATAAAGTGACTGAACATCAAGTGTACCCATAATCCATCCAGACTGGACATCTAGGTTTTCCAGAATCTGTATGATTTGGGTAGTGTCTTTAATATAGGAATTGGTTTTCTTGACTATTGGCTGTAACTGTACGTCTATATATTTGGACAGGTTGGATGTGATAGATCCAATCCCTGAGACGATAGGGCGTCCTGGGGGATCATTCGGATTTTTATGCACCTTGGGCAGGCAGTAGAAGCATGGTAGCCTCCTCTGCGTGCCCAAAATGAAATCCAGTTCCTGCTGTGATATTGTACCATTATCCAATCCGTCCATACTGTATCTCCTGAGCTCCAACTCAAATCTCTCAAGGGGGTCTCCCCCCAATTTTTGATAGGTCTCCCCATCTGAGAGTTGTCGGAGACATTCCCTATTATAATTAATTGTGTCCATCACCACTACCGCACCTCCCTTATCCGCGGGGCGTATGGTGATGGAGTGTTTTTTTTGTAATTGTTTCAATGCCTCAAACTCTCCTTTGGTAAGATTGTTTGTGGCTCTTGGTCTAGCTTTTAGTTTGCAAATATCTTCCTCTACACACTTCTGAAAGGCTCCTATTTCTTTGCTGATTTCACTCCTTGGAAACATATTTGATTTATTTTTTAGGAGATTTTTAAATAGGGTTTTTTGTCTTTTTTACGTTTTTTTCAACTATCACTTTCTCATTCCTCACAATTGGATTTTTGATAAAATATTTTTTGAGGCAGATATTCCTTATTAGTTTTTGTACTCCTATATATGTAGAGAATTTATCCATCTTATTGGTGGGGGCAAACTTCAGACCTTTCTCTAACAGATTATTTTGGGTTTTAGTCAGGGTGGTTGAACTTAAATTAATTATTGCGCTGAGATCCGTTGCTAGTGATGTCTTTCGTGATATGTGTCTCTTCCTCTTACTTCGTCTTGTCTTTCTGACCCTCCTCTGTGTCTTGAGTGTTGGTATCTTACTTGTTCTGTGTGATTCATCTTTTGAGGTGCATAGTGATCCTGTCTCTGTGATATGTGATGTTGTCCCTTCCCTGTGTTCTGGTATTGATAAGTGCTCTTGGGTCTTAAATTGTAGTGATGTGTCCGTGATTCTAAACTGTGATTTGGAGGTGTCCTTTCTCTGTGTCGTAATCGTGCTCTGTGATGTGCTGGGGTATGATCTAAAAAATGCTGATCAGACAGCTCCTCATATCTGTTTGTCACAGAGATTGAGTAGCTGTCTGATAAGCCCTGTCGATCCCTATCCCCTTCCCTTTTCTTCCCTTTTGGGATCTCATTCTGTGATAAGGGAATTTGTTCCCCAGATCTTTCACCCTGGTGATTTCTCTGTGTATTCTGGTGTTTTTTAGTTTTTTTTATTAATGATCTCACTCTCAATTTTATCTAATCCACTACAGAGTCTTTGTTGCCACATTTCAAATTCACTATTTCTAGAGAATTTTTCAAGGTGGTCTTTTAATTTTCCAATTTTTTGATTCAGCACTTCCAATAGTGCTGTTCTCCTTTTTATTATGAGTTGCATGAGTGAAATGGAACAGGAGAAAAGTAATCTATTCCATTCCCCCTCAAACTCCTCATCCAGGAGATCTTGTGCTGGGGTTTTGTTCAAGATTAGCCCCTTAGGAATTTTACCATGCTCTATATACTGCTGTAGGGACCTTATCTCCCAATACTGTCTGAGTTGTTTCTGTAGTAGTCCCTCTAATTCTCTAAAGACATCTGCCATAGCTTTATCGCTACTAAAAACATCAACCTGCATATCATCAAATTTAAAATTTTCTGCTTTAGCTTTTTTATTTTCAATGTGGTGCCAAATGTCCATAATCTACTGTAAAGGAGCTCACACACAGGGGTGAATAGTGCGTACAAAAAACAGTGGTAGGTTGTGGTGGCTCACTAGCAAGTAGTTAAGGTATGGTGCTGCAAGCTCATATAGAGGGAATCACCCCACCCTCTCTTAAAGGCAAATGTAGTAATAGGAAAATAAGCGAGCACTCATACACTTGGCAACCAGATTGACATATGCAGAAAATATTTATTAAATCCCTATAAAATACAAGTAATAAAATTTATAAGAACAATGTAGCAATAGTATACAACATTACAGTCACATATATTATGGTAGATATGATCGACACTGTATTCATATGACTCAATAGTGTCGATAAATTCAATAGTATATATCTCACCAAAAAACTTCAAGTATATGCTGTTATTTGGGAAGAGGGGGTATTATCTTCTAGCGCTCTATCCCAATTTGGGAAACTGAATGTCACTGAAAATATTGTAGGTGTATTCACTGGGAGCGCAACATGTTCATAAAGTGTCCACAGGAATCCTGATAATGTGAAAAGTCTCTTATAGCATATCCTTTTAAGCTCGATATGAGCTTTGGATTGAAGAAAACTTTAAATCGATATTTGGCTTACCGTCTAGTGTTTGCTGTCTCCCTATTGCTTCAATGGAGCTTTAAATATTTGCCGGCTTATTCAGTCGCTCCATACAGCAAGCTGGTTTAAATTTTGCGGGAGTTCCAAAGATCGCGGGAGTTGCCACTCTGTTCCGCAATTTCCTTTGGTGCAGCTTTCGACGATAAGAATAGTTAATCCTTTATTGTAGAGATTTTCTTCTGTATGGCCATACAGTATTATCGGCGGCTTTTCAATGCAGGTACATCACTTGTTTCACCATACGCGTTACGGGTAGATTCACTCTCCCTTCCTCAGTAGTCAAGTGTCTGCCTGCTCTGCCTCCATTTTTATCCATTCCTTTAATTGCTTCCCAAATCTTGGACACCTGTTGTTCATACTAATCCCAGTTTGCCAGGGAATCCTCCCACATAATCAGGGGATAATTTTAAACAGCCTTGATTTTTAAAACAAATAAAAATAAAAAATAATTTTTTATTTTTTTTCCATTTCCTTCTTTTCTCTCTTGCAGTTTCCATGCGTTTTTTATGCGTTTTTTTGGGGGACACATGCGTTTTTTGGCCCAGATGTCCCAATTGGTGTGATATATCATTGTGTGAAATATAAACTTGATATCTGATTGCTAACACTTATAAAATGACTTTTTATAATAAAATATTATTAAATAAATTTTCAAGATTAAAATATCAATATAAGAATATAAAACGATAAATAATAAATGTGAGGAATCTTGAAAGTTTCATAGGAATCTTAGAGTTTGATACAATTATTCGGATTTGATAGAGAAAGAAGGGTGGGTATCTCGGAGCCAAGGACACGTCGCAGCGCCGATAAACGGCCTAGCATGCGACGTGCCGTCGGCCACGAGACACCCAACCTACATAAATCCAAAAATTTCCAACTCCGAATTAAGGCCTTTCGGTTGTAGAGATCCAAATTCATAAATGCGTCTGGATTCTATCCTAGACATTTATCTGATAAAATCACCGCCTCTCCAGTGTTTCTCCACCTTCTCCAGTGCCGTAAACACCAGACTTGATGGATCCTGATTATGCATCTCTTTATAATGTTTAGATAGGGAATGTTTATCATAACCCTTCCTGATGTTGGCAATATGTTTGGCCACTCTTTTTTTGAATGGCCTCTTGGTACGTCCTATATATTGTCTGTTACAGGGGCACTGGAGAAGGTAGAAAACTCCACTGGAGTCACATGTAAGACAATCTTCCATCTCCCAATTAAAATTGTTCTGAGTCGAGGGGACATTAGTCGTCAGGCGGGGTTTTTTATTCATTCTACAACCCATACACCTTCCACATTTATAAAAACCCTTCAAACTCAGCCAAGTTCCTGAAAAACTCAACTTATTCTGTTTCCACGGTTTTACGGTAGGGGCCACCTTGATACCTAGATTGGGTGCCCTAGTGAAGGTAATCGTTGGAACAGTCGGGAGTAAGTGTCCCACAATTTTGTCATTCAACACATGGTGCCAATGTGTTTTGATAATTTTCTGAATCTTCCTATAATTCTCATTAAATGGAAGAACAAATGGCTTCTTTATTTTGTGTTTTTTATCTTTCTCATTATCTATCTCATTTTTATCTTTATTGTCCTCCTTATTAAAGAACTCTCTTCTATCTAATTTCCTAATTTGGTTTAGTGACTCCTCCGCTAAGTTTTCAGGATATTCCTTCTCAATAAATTGTCTTTTCATCTCAATGGCTTCCATCTCCACCAACTGAGTTTTTTGCCAATTTTTGCATGCTCCAGCTTGCTGGGGCTTCCTTGTTCAGGTTGAAAAACAGAACGTTTGTCTCTAGCTCTTGCAGACTTTTTAGTGGCCTCATTTGCATGTCTAAAACATCGACAGCCTACTCCTCTTAGGTGGTCTCCCTTGAGTTAGTCGAGGTCCGAGGAAAAAGCACCAAGAGCCCAGGAAGCCCTTGCCTGATGTATACTCTGGTTTCTCTTCAGAATGTATAAATCTTTCGCCTTTTACTAAAGATTTCCGTGGAGAGGAGCAAAACTGAGTTTTTTGCCAATTTTTGCATGCTCCAGCTTGCTGGGGCTTCCTTGTTCAGGTTGAAAAACAGAACGTTTGTCTCTAGATCTTGCAGTCTTTTTAGTGGCTTCATTTTCATGTCTAAAACATGGACAGCCTACTCCTCTTAGGTGGTCTCCCTGAGTTAGTCGAGGTCCGAGGAAAAAGCACCAAGAGCCCAGGAAGCCCTTGCCCGATGTATACTCTGGTTTCTCTTCAGAACGTATAAATCTTTCGCCTTTTACTAAAGATTTCTGTGGAGAGGAGCAAAACTGAGTTTTTTGCCAATTTTTGAATGCTCCAGCTTGCTGGGGCTTCCATGTGCAGGTTGAAAACAGAACGTTTGTCTCTAGCTCTTGTAGGCTTTTTAGTGGCCTCGTTTTCATGTCTAAAACATGGACAGCCTACTCCTCTTAGGTGGTCTCCCTTAGTTAGTCGATGTCCGAGGAAAAAGCACCAAGAGCCCAGGAAGCCCTTGCCCGATGTATACTCTGGTTTCTCTTCAGAATGTATAAATCTTTCGCCTTTTACTAAAGATTTCCGTGGAGAGGAGCAAAATTGAGTTTTTTGCCAATTTTTGCATGCTCCAGCTTGATGGGGCTTCCTTGTTCAGGTTGAAATACAGAACGTTTGTCTCTAGATCTTGCAGTCTTTTTAGTGGCTTCATTTGCATGTCTAGAACATGGGCAACCTACTCCTCCCAGGTGGTCTCCTTGTGCCAATTGAGATCTGTGGAGACGGCACCAAGAACCCAGGAAGCCCTTGCCCGATGTATACTCTGGTTTCTCTTCAGAACGTATAAATCTTTCGCCTTTTACTAAAGATTTCCGTGGAGAGGAGCAAAACTGAGTTTTTTGCCAATTTTTGCATGCTCCAGCTTGCTGGGGCTTCCTTGTGCAGGTTGAAAACAGAACGTTTGTCTCTAGCTCTTGCAGGCTTTTTAGTGGCCTCATTTTCATGTCTAGAACATGGACAGCCTACTCCTCTTAGGTGGTCTCCCTGAGTTAGTCGAGGTCCGAGGAAAAAGCACCAAGAGCCCAGGAAGCCCTTGCCCGATGTATACTCTGGTTTCTCTTCAGAACGTATAAATCTTTCGCCTTTTACTAAAGATTTCCGTGGAGAGGAGCAAAACTGAGTTTTTTGCCAATTTTTGCATGCTCCAGCTTGCTGGGGCTTCCTTGTTCAGGTTGAAAAACAGAACGTTTGTCTCTAGATCTTGCAGTCTTTTTAGTGGCTTCATTTGCATGTCTAGAACATGGGCAACCTACTCCTCCCAGGTGGTCTCCTTGAGCCAATTGAGGTCTGTGGAGACGGCACCAAGAACCCAGGAAGCCCTTGCCCGATGTATACTCTGGTTTCTCTTCAGAACGTATAAATCTTTCGCCTTTTACTAAAGATTTCCGTGGAGAGGAGCAAAACTGAGTTTTTTGCCAATTTTTGCATGCTCCAGCTTGCTGGGGCTTCCTTGTTCAGGTTGAAAAACAGAACGTTTGTCTCTAGCTCTTGCAGGCTTTTTAGTGGCCTCATTTGCATGTCTAAAACATAGACAGCCTACTCCTCTTAGGTGGTCTCCCTGAGTTAGTCGAGGTCTGTGGAGACGGCACCAAGAACCCAGGAAGCCCTTGCCCGATGTATACTCTGGTTTCTCTTCAGAACGTATAAATCTTTCGCCTTTTACTAAAGATTTCCGTGGAGAGGAGCAAAACTGAGTTTTTTGCCAATTTTTGCATGCTCCAGCTTGCTGGGGCTTCCTTGTTCAGGTTGAAAAACAGAACGTTTGTCTCTAGATCTTGCAGTCTTTTTAGTGGCTTCATTTGCATGTCTAGAACATGGGCAACCTACTCCTCCCAGGTGGTCTCCTTAAGCCAATTGAGGTTTGTGGAGACGGCACCAAGAACCCAGGAAGCCCTTGCCCGATGTATACTCTGGTTTCTCTTCAGAACGTATAAATCTTTCGCCTTTTACTAAAGATTTCCGTGGAGAGGAGCAAAACTGAGTTTTTTGCCAATTTTTGCATGCTCCAGCTTGCTGGGGCTTCCTTGTTCAGGTTGAAAAACAGAACGTTTGTCTCTAGATCTTGCAGTCTTTTTAGTGGCTTCATTTGCATGTCTAGAACATGGGCAACCTACTCCTCCCAGGTGGTCTCCTTAAGCCAATTGAGGTTTGTGGAGACGGCACCAAGAACCCAGGAAGCCCTTGCCCGATGTATACTCTGGTTTCTCTTCAGAACGTATAAATCTTTCGCCTTTTACTAAAGATTTCCGTGGAGAGGAGCAAAACTGAGTTTTTTGCCAATTTTTGCATGCTCCAGCTTGCTGGGGCTTCCTTGTGCAGGTTGAAAACAGAACGTTTGTCTCTAGCTCTTGCAGGCTTTTTAGTGGCCTCATTTTCATGTCTAAAACATGGACAGCCTACTCCTCTTAGGTGGTCTCCCTGAGCTAGTCGAGGTCCGAGGAAAAAGCACCAAGAGCCCAGGAAGCCCTTGCCCGATGTATACTCTGGTTTCTCTTCAGAACGTATAAATCTTTCGCCTTTTACTAAAGATTTCCGTGGAGAGGAGCAAAACTGAGTTTTTTGCCAATTTTTGCATGCTCCAGCTTGCTGGGGCTTCCTTGTGCAGGTTGAAAACAGAACGTTTGTCTCTAGCTCTTGCAGGCTTTTTAGTGGCCTCATTTTCATGTCTAAAACATGGACAGCCTACTCCTCTTAGGTGGTCTCCCTTAGTTAGTCGAGGTCCGAGGAAAAAGCACCAAGAGCCCAGGAAGCCCTTGCCCGATGTATACTCTGGTTTCTCTTCAGAACGTATAAATCTTTCGCCTTTTACTAAAGATTTCCGTGGAGAGGAGCAAAATTGAGTTTTTTGCCAATTTTTGCATGCTCCAGCTTGCTGGGGCTTCCTTGTTCAGGTTGAAATACAGAACGTTTGTCTCTAGATCTTGCAGTCTTTTTAGTGGCTTCATTTGCATGTCTAGAACATGGGCAACCTACTCCTCCCAGGTGGTCTCCTTAAGCCAATTGAGGTTTGTGGAGACGGCACCAAGAACCCAGGAAGCCCTTGCCCGATGTATACTCTGGTTTCTCTTCAGAACGTATAAATCTTTCGCCTTTTACTAAAGATTTCCGTGGAGAGGAGCAAAACTGAGTTTTTTGCCAATTTTTGCATGCTCCAGCTTGCTGGGGCTTCCTTGTTCAGGTTGAAAAACAGAACGTTTGTCTCTAGATCTTGCAGTCTTTTTAGTGGCTTCATTTGCATGTCTAGAACATGGGCAATCTACTCCTCCCAGGTGGTCTCCTTAAGCCAATTGAGGTTTGTGGAGACGGCACCAAGAACCCAGGAAGCCCTTGCCCGATGTATACTCTGGTTTCTCTTCAGAACGTATAAATCTTTCGCCTTTTACTAAAGATTTCCGTGGAGAGGAGCAAAATTGAGTTTTTTGCCAATTTTTGCATGCTCCAGCTTGCTGGGGCTTCCTTGTTCAGGTTGAAATACAGAACGTTTGTCTCTAGATCTTGCAGTCTTTTTAGTGGCTTCATTTGCATGTCTAGAACATGGGCAACCTACTCCTCCCAGGTGGTCTCCTTGTGCCAATTGAGATCTGTGGAGACGGCACCAAGAACCCAGGAAGCCCTTGCCCGATGTATACTCTGGTTTCTCTTCAGAACGTATAAATCTTTCGCCTTTTACTAAAGATTTCCGTGGAGAGGAGCAAAACTGAGTTTTTTGCCAATTTTTGCATGCTCCAGCTTGCTGGGGCTTCCTTGTGCAGGTTGAAAACAGAACGTTTGTCTCTAGCTCTTGCAGGCTTTTTAGTGGCCTCATTTTCATGTCTAAAACATGGACAGCCTACTCCTCTTAGGTGGTCTCCCTGAGTTAGTCGAGGTCCGAGGAAAAAGCACCAAGAGCCCAGGAAGCCCTTGCCCGATGTATACTCTGGTTTCTCTTCAGAACGTATAAATCTTTCGCCTTTTACTAAAGATTTCCGTGGAGAGGAGCAAAACTGAGTTTTTTGCCAATTTTTGCATGCTCCAGCTTGCTGGGGCTTCCTTGTTCAGGTTGAAATACAGAACGTTTGTCTCTAGATCTTGCAGTCTTTTTAGTGGCTTCATTTGCATGTCTAGAACATGGGCAACCTACTCCTCCCAGGTGGTCTCCTTAAGCCAATTGAGGTTTGTGGAGACGGCACCAAGAACCCAGGAAGCCCTTGCCCGATGTATACTCTGGTTTCTCTTCAGAACGTATAAATCTTTCGCCTTTTACTAAAGATTTCCGTGGAGAGGAGCAAAACTGAGTTTTTTGCCAATTTTTGCATGCTCCAGCTTGCTGGGGCTTCCTTGTGCAGGTTGAAAACAGAACGTTTGTCTCTAGCTCTTGCAGTCTTTTTAGTGGCTTCATTTGCATGTCTAAAACATGGACAGCCTACTCCTCCTAGGTGGTCTCCTTGAGCTAGTCGAGGTCTGTGGAGAAAGCACCAAGAGCCCAGGAAGCCCTTGCCCGATGTATACTCTGGTTTCTCTTCAGAACGTATAAATCTTTCGCCTTTTACTAAAGATTTCCGTGGAGAGGAGCAAAACTGAGTTTTTTGCCAATTTTTGCATGCTCCAGCTTGCTGGGGCTTCCTTGTGCAGGTTGAAAACAGAACGTTTGTCTCTAGCTCTTGCAGGCTTTTTAGTGGCCTCATTTTCATGTCTAAAACATGGACAGCCTACTCCTCTTAGGTGGTCTCCCTGAGTTAGTCGAGGTCCGAGGAAAAAGCACCAAGAGCCCAGGAAGCCCTTGCCCGATGTATACTCTGGTTTCTCTTCAGAACGTATAAATCTTTCGCCTTTTACTAAAGATTTCCGTGGAGAGGAGCAAAACTGAGTTTTTTGCCAATTTTTGCATGCTCCAGCTTGCTGGGGCTTCCTTGTGCAGGTTGAAAACAGAACGTTTGTCTCTAGCTCTTGCAGGCTTTTTAGTGGCCTCATTTTCATGTCTAAAACATGGACAGCCTACTCCTCTTAGGTGGTCTCCCTTAGTTAGTCGAGGTCCGAGGAAAAAGCACCAAGAGCCCAGGAAGCCCTTGCCCGATGTATACTCTGGTTTCTCTTCAGAACGTATAAATCTTTCGCCTTTTACTAAAGATTTCCGTGGAGAGGAGCAAAACTGAGTTTTTTGCCAATTTTTGCATGCTCCAGCTTGCTGGGGCTTCCTTGTTCAGGTTGAAATACAGAACGTTTGTCTCTAGATCTTGCAGTCTTTTTAGTGGCTTCATTTGCATGTCTAGAACATGGGCAACCTACTCCTCCCAGGTGGTCTCCTTAAGCCAATTGAGGTTTGTGGAGACGGCACCAAGAACCCAGGAAGCCCTTGCCCGATGTATACTCTGGTTTCTCTTCAGAACGTATAAATCTTTCGCCTTTTACTAAAGATTTCCGTGGAGAGGAGCAAAACTGAGTTTTTTGCCAATTTTTGCATGCTCCAGCTTGCTGGGGCTTCCTTGTTCAGGTTGAAATACAGAACGTTTGTCTCTAGATCTTGCAGTCTTTTTAGTGGCTTCATTTGCATGTCTAGAACATGGGCAACCTACTCCTCCCAGGTGGTCTCCTTGTGCCAATTGAGATCTGTGGAGACGGCACCAAGAACCCAGGAAGCCCTTGCCCGATGTATACTCTGGTTTCTCTTCAGAACGTATAAATCTTTCGCCTTTTACTAAAGATTTCCGTGGAGAGGAGCAAAACTGAGTTTTTTGCCAATTTTTGCATGCTCCAGCTTGCTGGGGCTTCCTTGTGCAGGTTGAAAACAGAACGTTTGTCTCTAGCTCTTGCAGGCTTTTTAGTGGCCTCATTTTCATGTCTAAAACATGGACAGCCTACTCCTCTTAGGTGGTCTCCCTGAGTTAGTCGAGGTCCGAGGAAAAAGCACCAAGAGCCCAGGAAGCCCTTGCCCGATGTATACTCTGGTTTCTCTTCAGAACGTATAAATCTTTCGCCTTTTACTAAAGATTTCCGTGGAGAGGAGCAAAACTGAGTTTTTTGCCAATTTTTGCATGCTCCAGCTTGCTGGGGCTTCCTTGTTCAGGTTGAAATACAGAACGTTTGTCTCTAGATCTTGCAGTCTTTTTAGTGGCTTCATTTGCATGTCTAGAACATGGGCAACCTACTCCTCCCAGGTGGTCTCCTTAAGCCAATTGAGGTTCTGTGGAGACGGCACCAAGAACCCAGGAAGCCCTTGCCCGATGTATACTCTGGTTTCTCTTCAGAACGTATAAATCTTTCGCCTTTTACTAAAGATTTCCGTGGAGAGGAGCAAAACTGAGTTTTTTGCCAATTTTTGCATGCTCCAGCTTGCTGGGGCTTCCTTGTTCAGGTTGAAAAACAGAACGTTTGTCTCTAGATCTTGCAGTCTTTTTAGTGGCTTCATTTGCATGTCTAGAACATGGGCAACCTACTCCTCCTAGGTGGTCTCCCTAAGTTAGTCGAGGTCCGAGGAAAAAGCACCAAGAACCCAGGAAGCCCTTGCCCGATGTATACTCTGGTTTCTCTTCAGAACGTATAAATCTTTCGCCTTTTACTAAAGATTTCCGTGGAGAGGAGCAAAACTGAGTTTTTTGCCAATTTTTGCATGCTCCAGCTTGCTGGGGCTTCCTTGTGCAGGTTGAAAACAGAACGTTTGTCTCTAGCTCTTGCAGGCTTTTTAGTGGCCTCATTTTCATGTCTAAAACATGGACAGCCTACTCCTCTTAGGTGGTCTCCCTGAGTTAGTCGAGGTCCGAGGAAAAAGCACCAAGAGCCCAGGAAGCCCTTGCCCGATGTATACTCTGGTTTCTCTTCAGAACGTATAAATCTTTCGCCTTTTACTAAAGATTTCCGTGGAGAGGAGCAAAACTGAGTTTTTTGCCAATTTTTGCATGCTCCAGCTTGCTGGGGCTTCCTTGTGCAGGTTGAAAACAGAACGTTTGTCTCTAGCTCTTGCAGGCTTTTTAGTGGCCTCATTTTCATGTCTAAAACATGGACAGCCTACTCCTCTTAGGTGGTCTCCCTTAGTTAGTCGAGGTCCGAGGAAAAAGCACCAAGAGCCCAGGAAGCCCTTGCCCGATGTATACTCTGGTTTCTCTTCAGAACGTATAAATCTTTCGCCTTTTACTAAAGATTTCCGTGGAGAGGAGCAAAACTGAGTTTTTTGCCAATTTTTGCATGCTCCAGCTTGCTGGGGCTTCCTTGTTCAGGTTGAAAAACAGAACGTTTGTCTCTAGATCTTGCAGTCTTTTTAGTGGCTTCATTTGCATGTCTAGAACATGGGCAACCTACTCCTCCCAGGTGGTCTCCTTAAGCCAATTGAGGTTTGTGGAGACGGCACCAAGAACCCAGGAAGCCCTTGCCCGATGTATACTCTGGTTTCTCTTCAGAACGTATAAATCTTTCGCCTTTTACTAAAGATTTCCGTGGAGAGGAGCAAAACTGAGTTTTTTGCCAATTTTTGCATGCTCCAGCTTGCTGGGGCTTCCTTGTTCAGGTTGAAAAACAGAACGTTTGTCTCTAGATCTTGCAGTCTTTTTAGTGGCTTCATTTGCATGTCTAGAACATGGGCAATCTACTCCTCCCAGGTGGTCTCCTTAAGCCAATTGAGGTTTGTGGAGACGGCACCAAGAACCCAGGAAGCCCTTGCCCGATGTATACTCTGGTTTCTCTTCAGAACGTATAAATCTTTCGCCTTTTACTAAAGATTTCCGTGGAGAGGAGCAAAATTGAGTTTTTTGCCAATTTTTGCATGCTCCAGCTTGCTGGGGCTTCCTTGTTCAGGTTGAAATACAGAACGTTTGTCTCTAGATCTTGCAGTCTTTTTAGTGGCTTCATTTGCATGTCTAGAACATGGGCAACCTACTCCTCCCAGGTGGTCTCCTTGTGCCAATTGAGATCTGTGGAGACGGCACCAAGAACCCAGGAAGCCCTTGCCCGATGTATACTCTGGTTTCTCTTCAGAACGTATAAATCTTTCGCCTTTTACTAAAGATTTCCGTGGAGAGGAGCAAAACTGAGTTTTTTGCCAATTTTTGCATGCTCCAGCTTGCTGGGGCTTCCTTGTGCAGGTTGAAAACAGAACGTTTGTCTCTAGCTCTTGCAGGCTTTTTAGTGGCCTCATTTTCATGTCTAAAACATGGACAGCCTACTCCTCTTAGGTGGTCTCCCTGAGTTAGTCGAGGTCCGAGGAAAAAGCACCAAGAGCCCAGGAAGCCCTTGCCCGATGTATACTCTGGTTTCTCTTCAGAACGTATAAATCTTTCGCCTTTTACTAAAGATTTCCGTGGAGAGGAGCAAAACTGAGTTTTTTGCCAATTTTTGCATGCTCCAGCTTGCTGGGGCTTCCTTGTGCAGGTTGAAAACAGAACGTTTGTCTCTAGCTCTTGCAGGCTTTTTAGTGGCCTCATTTTCATGTCTAAAACATGGACAGCCTACTCCTCTTAGGTGGTCTCCCTGAGTTAGTCGAGGTCCGAGGAAAAAGCACCAAGAGCCCAGGAAGCCCTTGCCCGATGTATACTCTGGTTTCTCTTCAGAACGTATAAATCTTTCGCCTTTTACTAAAGATTTCCGTGGAGAGGAGCAAAATTGAGTTTTTTGCCAATTTTTGCATGCTCCAGCTTGCTGGGGCTTCCTTGTTCAGGTTGAAAAACAGAACGTTTGTCTCTAGATCTTGCAGTCTTTTTAGTGGCTTCATTTGCATGTCTAGAACATGGGCAACCTACTCCTCCCAGGTGGTCTCCTTAAGCCAATTGAGGTTTGTGGAGACGGCACCAAGAACCCAGGAAGCCCTTGCCCGATGTATACTCTGGTTTCTCTTCAGAACGTATAAATCTTTCGCCTTTTACTAAAGATTTCCGTGGAGAGGAGCAAAACTGAGTTTTTTGCCAATTTTTGCATGCTCCAGCTTGCTGGGGCTTCCTTGTTCAGGTTGAAATACAGAACGTTTGTCTCTAGATCTTGCAGTCTTTTTAGTGGCTTCATTTGCATGTCTAGAACATGGGCAACCTACTCCTCCCAGGTGGTCTCCTTAAGCCAATTGAGGTTTGTGGAGACGGCACCAAGAACCCAGGAAGCCCTTGCCCGATGTATACTCTGGTTTCTCTTCAGAACGTATAAATCTTTCGCCTTTTACTAAAGATTTCCGTGGAGAGGAGCAAAATTGAGTTTTTTGCCAATTTTTGCATGCTCCAGCTTGCTGGGGCTTCCTTGTTCAGGTTGAAATACAGAACGTTTGTCTCTAGATCTTGCAGTCTTTTTAGTGGCTTCATTTGCATGTCTAGAACATGGGCAACCTACTCCTCCCAGGTGGTCTCCTTGTGCCAATTGAGATCTGTGGAGACGGCACCAAGAACCCAGGAAGCCCTTGCCCGATGTATACTCTGGTTTCTCTTCAGAACGTATAAATCTTTCGCCTTTTACTAAAGATTTCCGTGGAGAG
Source organism: Bufo bufo (assembly GCF_905171765.1). NCBI lineage: Eukaryota > Metazoa > Chordata > Amphibia > Anura > Bufonidae > Bufo > Bufo bufo. Next base: position 498,251,889 of record NC_053392.1, read on the forward strand.
GAGCAAAACTGAGTTTTTTGCCAATTTTTGCATGCTCCAGCTTGCTGGGGCTTCCTTGTTCAGGTTGAAAAACAGAACGTTTGTCTCTAGATCTTGCAGTCTTTTTAGTGGCTTCATTTGCATGTCTAGAACATGGGCAACCTACTCCTCCCAGGTGGTCTCCTTAAGCCAATTGAGGTTCTGTGGAGACGGCACCAAGAACCCAGGAAGCCCTTGCCCGATGTATACTCTGGTTTCTCTTCAGAACGTATAAATCTTTCGCCTTTTACTAAAGATTTCCGTGGAGAGGAGCAAAACTGAGTTTTTTGCCAATTTTTGCATGCTCCAGCTTGCTGGGGCTTCCTTGTGCAGGTTGAAAACAGAACGTTTGTCTCTAGATCTTGCAGTCTTTTTAGTGGCTTCATTTGCATGTCTAGAACATGGGCAACCTACTCCTCCCAGGTGGTCTCCTTGAGCCAATTGAGGTCTGTGGAGACGGCACCAAGAACCCAGGAAGCCCTTGCCCGATGTATACTCTGGTTTCTCTTCAGAACGTATAAATCTTTCGCCTTTTACTAAAGATTTCCGTGGAGAGGAGCAAAACTGAGTTTTTTGCCAATTTTTGCATGCTCCAGCTTGCTGGGGCTTCCTTGTGCAGGTTGAAAACAGAACGTTTGTCTCTAGCTCTTGCAGGCTTTTTAGTGGCCTCATTTTCATGTCTAAAACATGGACAGCCTACTCCTCTTAGGTGGTCTCCCTGAGTTAGTCGAGGTCCGAGGAAAAAGCACCAAGAGCCCAGGAAGCCCTTGCCCGATGTATACTCTGGTTTCTCTTCAGAACGTATAAATCTTTCGCCTTTTACTAAAGATTTCCGTGGAGAGGAGCAAAACTGAGTTTTTTGCCAATTTTTGCATGCTCCAGCTTGCTGGGGCTTCCTTGTTCAGGTTGAAAAACAGAACGTTTGTCTCTAGATCTTGCAGTCTTTTTAGTGGCTTCATTTGCATGTCTAGAACATGGGCAACCTACTCCTCCCAGGTGGTCTCCTTAAGCCAATTGAGGTTTGTGGAGACGGCACCAAGAACCCAGGAAGCCCTTGCCCGATGTATACTCTGGTTTCTCTTCAGAACGTATAAATCTTTCGCCTTTTACTAAAGATTTCCGTGGAGAGGAGCAAAATTGAGTTTTTTGCCAATTTTTGCATGCTCCAGCTTGCTGGGGCTTCCTTGTTCAGGTTGAAAAACAGAACGTTTGTCTCTAGATCTTGCAGTCTTTTTAGTGGCTTCATTTGCATGTCTAGAACATGGGCAATCTACTCCTCCCAGGTGGTCTCCTTAAGCCAATTGAGGTTTGTGGAGACGGCACCAAGAACCCAGGAAGCCCTTGCCCGATGTATACTCTGGTTTCTCTTCAGAACGTATAAATCTTTCGCCTTTTACTAAAGATTTCCGTGGAGAGGAGCAAAACTGAGTTTTTTGCCAATTTTTGCATGCTCCAGCTTGCTGGGGCTTCCTTGTTCAGGTTGAAAAACAGAACGTTTGTCTCTAGATCTTGCAGTCTTTTTAGTGGCTTCATTTGCATGTCTAGAACATGGGCAACCTACTCCTCCCAGGTGGTCTCCTTGTGCCAATTGAGATCTGTGGAGACGGCACCAAGAACCCAGGAAGCCCTTGCCCGATGTATACTCTGGTTTCTCTTCAGAACGTATAAATCTTTCGCCTTTTACTAAAGATTTCCGTGGAGAGGAGCAAAACTGAGTTTTTTGCCAATTTTTGCATGCTCCAGCTTGCTGGGGCTTCCTTGTTCAGGTTGAAAAACAGAACGTTTGTCTCTAGATCTTGCAGTCTTTTTAGTGGCTTCATTTGCATGTCTAGAACATGGGCAACCTACTCCTCCCAGGTGGTCTCCTTAAGCCAATTGAGGTTTGTGGAGACGGCACCAAGAACCCAGGAAGCCCTTGCCCGATGTATACTCTGGTTTCTCTTCAGAACGTATAAATCTTTCGCCTTTTACTAAAGATTTCCGTGGAGAGGAGCAAAATTGAGTTTTTTGCCAATTTTTGCATGCTCCAGCTTGCTGGGGCTTCCTTGTTCAGGTTGAAATACAGAACGTTTGTCTCTAGATCTTGCAGTCTTTTTAGTGGCTTCATTTGCATGTCTAGAACATGGGCAACCTACTCCTCCCAGGTGGTCTCCTTAGCCAATTGAGGATCTGTGGAGACGGCACCAAGAACCCAGGAAGCCCTTGCCCGATGTATACTCTGGTTTCTCTTCAGAACGTATAAATCTTTCGCCTTTTACTAAAGATTTCCGTGGAGAGGAGCAAAACTGAGTTTTTTGCCAATTTTTGCATGCTCCAGCTTGCTGGGGCTTCCTTGTGCAGGTTGAAAACAGAACGTTTGTCTCTAGCTCTTGCAGGCTTTTTAGTGGCCTCATTTGCATGTCTAAAACATGGACAGCCTACTCCTCTTAGGTGGTCTCCCTTGAGTTAGTCGAGGTCCGAGGAAAAGCACCAAGAGCCCAGGAAGCCCTTGCCCGATGTATACTCTGGTTTCTCTTCAGAACGTATAAATCTTTCGCCTTTTACTAAAGATTTCCGTGGAGAGGAGCAAAACTGAGTTTTTTGCCAATTTTTGCATGCTCCAGCTTGCTGGGGCTTCCTTGTGCAGGTTGAAAACAGAACGTTTGTCTCTAGCTCTTGCAGGCTTTTTAGTGGCCTCATTTTCATGTCTAAAACATGGACAGCCTACTCCTCTTAGGTGGTCTCCCTGAGTTAGTCGAGGTCCGAGGAAAAAGCACCAAGAGCCCAGGAAGCCCTTGCCCGATGTATACTCTGGTTTCTCTTCAGAACGTATAAATCTTTCGCCTTTTACTAAAGATTTCCGTGGAGAGGAGCAAAACTGAGTTTTTTGCCAATTTTTGCATGCTCCAGCTTGCTGGGGCTTCCTTGTTCAGGTTGAAATACAGAACGTTTGTCTCTAGATCTTGCAGTCTTTTTAGTGGCTTCATTTGCATGTCTAGAACATGGGCAACCTACTCCTCCCAGGTGGTCTCCTTAAGCCAATTGAGGTTTGTGGAGACGGCACCAAGAACCCAGGAAGCCCTTGCCCGATGTATACTCTGGTTTCTCTTCAGAACGTATAAATCTTTCGCCTTTTACTAAAGATTTCCGTGGAGAGGAGCAAAACTGAGTTTTTTGCCAATTTTTGCATGCTCCAGCTTGCTGGGGCTTCCTTGTTCAGGTTGAAAAACAGAACGTTTGTCTCTAGATCTTGCAGTCTTTTTAGTGGCTTCATTTGCATGTCTAGAACATGGGCAATCTACTCCTCCCAGGTGGTCTCCTTAAGCCAATTGAGGTTTGTGGAGACGGCACCAAGAACCCAGGAAGCCCTTGCCCGATGTATACTCTGGTTTCTCTTCAGAACGTATAAATCTTTCGCCTTTTACTAAAGATTTCCGTGGAGAGGAGCAAAACTGAGTTTTTTGCCAATTTTTGCATGCTCCAGCTTGCTGGGGCTTCCTTGTTCAGGTTGAAATACAGAACGTTTGTCTCTAGATCTTGCAGTCTTTTTAGTGGCTTCATTTGCATGTCTAGAACATGGGCAACCTACTCCTCCTAGGTGGTCTCCTTGTGCCAATTGAGATCTGTGGAGACGGCACCAAGAACCCAGGAAGCCCTTGCCCGATGTATACTCTGGTTTCTCTTCAGAACGTATAAATCTTTCGCCTTTTACTAAAGATTTCCGTGGAGAGGAGCAAAACTGAGTTTTTTGCCAATTTTTGCATGCTCCAGCTTGCTGGGGCTTCCTTGTGCAGGTTGAAAACAGAACGTTTGTCTCTAGCTCTTGCAGGCTTTTTAGTGGCCTCATTTTCATGTCTAAAACATGGACAGCCTACTCCTCTTAGGTGGTCTCCCTGAGTTAGTCGAGGTCCGAGGAAAAAGCACCAAGAGCCCAGGAAGCCCTTGCCCGATGTATACTCTGGTTTCTCTTCAGAACGTATAAATCTTTCGCCTTTTACTAAAGATTTCCGTGGAGAGGAGCAAAATTGAGTTTTTTGCCAATTTTTGCATGCTCCAGCTTGCTGGGGCTTCCTTGTTCAGGTTGAAAAACAGAACGTTTGTCTCTAGATCTTGCAGTCTTTTTAGTGGCTTCATTTGCATGTCTAGAACATGGGCAACCTACTCCTCCCAGGTGGTCTCCTTAAGCCAATTGAGGTCTGTGGAGACGGCACCAAGAACCCAGGAAGCCCTTGCCCGATGTATACTCTGGTTTCTCTTCAGAACGTATAAATCTTTCGCCTTTTACTAAAGATTTCCGTGGAGAGGAGCAAAACTGAGTTTTTTGCCAATTTTTGCATGCTCCAGCTTGCTGGGGCTTCCTTGTGCAGGTTGAAAACAGAACGTTTGTCTCTAGCTCTTGCAGGCTTTTTAGTGGCCTCATTTTCATGTCTAAAACATGGACAGCCTACTCCTCTTAGGTGGTCTCCCTGAGTTAGTCGAGGTCCGAGGAAAAAGCACCAAGAGCCCAGGAAGCCCTTGCCCGATGTATACTCTGGTTTCTCTTCAGAACGTATAAATCTTTCGCCTTTTACTAAAGATTTCCGTGGAGAGGAGCAAAACTGAGTTTTTTGCCAATTTTTGCATGCTCCAGCTTGCTGGGGCTTCCTTGTTCAGGTTGAAAAACAGAACGTTTGTCTCTAGCTCTTGCAGGCTTTTTAGTGGCCTCATTTGCATGTCTAAAACATGGACAGCCTACTCCTCTTAGGTGGTCTCCCTAAGCCTAGTCGAGGTCCGAGGAAAAGCACCAAGAGCCCAGGAAGCCCTTGCCCGATGTATACTCTGGTTTCTCTTCAGAACGTATAAATCTTTCTCCTTTTACTAAAGATTTCCGTGGAGAGGAGCAAAATTGAGTTTTTTGCCAATTTTTGCATGTTCCAGCTTGCTGGGTCTTCCTTGTTCAGGTTGAAAAACAGAACGTTTGTCTCTAGATCTTGCAGTCTTTTTAGTGGCTTCATTTGCATGTCTAGAACATGGGCAACCTACTCCTCCCAGGTGGTGTCCTTAAGCCAATTGAGGTTTGTGGAGACGGCACCAAGAACCCAGGAAGCCCTTGCCCGATGTATACTTTGGTTTCTTTTCAGAACGTATAAATCTTTCGCCTTTTACTAAAGATTTCTGTGGAGAGGAGCAAAACTGAGTTTTTTGCCAATTTTTGCAGGTTTGAAGTCAAAGGGGCAGCGGCCTAGGCGTCTCCAATCCTGCTCTCCCCGCCGCCTTTATTGACACGCTGGATCTCAGTGTCGGGACCGCGCTCCCAGCCTGCATGCGCAGTAAAGGGCTGCTGTAGCCTGTAGCGCGATCCTGGCTCCGGCTCGTACACTCAGCCGGCTTCAGTTTCGCTATTGCGCATGCGCCCGGCATCTTCTGTAACTGCGCTAGTATGTAAGGCTGGCGGGCGCATGCGCAGTAGCGAAACTGGGAGCACGGTCCCGGCACTGAGATCCGGCGTTTCAATAAAGGCGGCGGGGAGAGCAGGATTGGAGACGCCTAGGCCGCTGCCCCCTTGACTTCAAACCTGACTTGAAGCAGAGGACAGCGACTGAATAAAACATTGATTTCTCAAGGAGGCTAAATGCGGCTAAACGAAGAAAAAGTGCATTAGGAAACTACTATGCAGCACTATAAGTTACCATTAACAGCTTAATAAGCAATTTTTTGGTGACAGGTTCCCTTTAAGCTCACTTACATAAGGAACGCGGGGTCCGTCTTACAATAGTTGCCGGCCTCCACCCCCTGTTGGGGGTCAGTCACTGTCAGGGACACTGTTGTGGGGGTACAGCATCATCATCATCACACCGTACGTCCATGTGTGTAATGCTGCCTGACTGAGACATATCCCTGTTATCTACATCCTCTGGCAATAATGGTTGCGCATCACTCATTTCTTCCAACTGATGTGTAAATAACTCCTCTGACAGATCAAGTGAAGCGGCTGTGGTGCTAGTGTTGGTGGTGGCGGCAGGCGGGCGAGTGGTAACTTGAGAGGTGCCCGAAGCTAAGCTGGAGGAGGATGGTGCGTCAAGGTTCCGAGCGGAAGCTGTAGAAAATTGGGTGTCCTGTGTTAGCCAGTCAACTATGTCCTCAGAACTTTTCGAGTTCAGGGTATGTGGCCTCTGAACTCGGGCCACGTACCCTGCGTGGTGGCCTGCCTTTGCCTGTCATTTTTTTTTAGATTAGTTAAAGGGAGCCTGTCACTAGTTTTATGGTGTCCTAACTAAGGGCAACATAAATAAGTGATTGATTCTCTTAGCACAATGCTGGGTCACTTTCTTTAATTGACCCAGTCAATCTGCCAACATCTTGTATTGAAAAGCTCCAGCTGATAATGATGAGTCATGAATATTCATGAGCTCCTGACTCTCCCCGCCCACCTGCTGCTGAATGACTGTTTGTTTCCATATGAACCAGCAGCAGGTGGGCAGGGGAGTGGCTATAGCTCTGAATTAAATATATGCTGGACTCAATGACATCACGCCGGACTCAAATTAGCTCATTAGCATGCGGCATATTATGTGTATATTATGAGATAACCCTCTGTCACACCAGTAAGTGAATACATCTAAGGTAGTTTTTAGTAGTTAATTATTAATTAATTATTGTATATAATTAGTTAGATTATAATCAAATATCCACATGACAGGTTCCCTTTAAGTTGTACTATGCATGCAAGCTACTGTGACACCAGATATCAGTGGCACTGTGCACTGGCAGAAGTTGGCAGAGTAGACGCTGTAGGCCTGACACACACGCTTGCAGACAACTAACTGCTATTCAATCTATTACAGTCAAAATTGTATATTTTTTTTAAATGTGCACTACTGTTACACCAGATATGAGCTGCACTGGTGTGACACTGTGCCCTTGCAGGCGCTGAAACGCACACTTGTGAAGGAAAATGACTGCTATTATTTCAGTCCAAAAAGTGTTTTTTTTTGTTGTTTTTTTTAAAATGTGCACCACTGTTACACCAGATATGAGTTGCCCTGGTGTGACACTGTGCCCTTGCAGGCGCTGAAACGCACACTTGTGAAGGAAAATGACTGCTATTATTTCAGTCCAAAAAGTATATATTTTTTTTATGTGCACCACTGTTACACCAGATATGAGTTGCACTGTTGTGACACTGTGCCCTTGCAGGCCCTGAAACGCACACTTGTGAAGGAAAATGACTGCTATTATTTCAGTCCAAAAAGTGTTGTTTTTTTTAAATGCAAGCTATTGTGACACCAGATATGAGTGGTGGCACTGGGCAAATGGGCACAGTATACGCTGTGAGCCTGACACACACGCTGGCAGGCAAGCAACTGCAATTAGATTACACAGGGAAAAAAAGAAGCTGACTGATGTTCTAGCCCTAAAAAGGGCTTTTTGGGGTGCTGTCCTTACAGCAGAGATCAGATGAGTCTTTCAGGACTGTAGTGGACACTGAATGCACTAGCCTAGCTATCGATTTCCCTATTAAATCAGCAGCAGCTACACTGTCCCTCCTCTCACTAAGAATGCAGCTTCGGAATGAATCTAAAATGGATGCTGTCCAGGAGGTGGGAGGGTCTGGGAGGGAGGGTTTGCTGCTGATTGGCTGGAATATGTCTGCTGACTGTGAGGTACAGGGTCAAAGTTTACTCAATGATGATGAATAGGGGGCAGACCAAACATCGCATATGTTCGCCCGCCGCAGCGAACGCGAACAAGCTATGTTCACCGGGAACTATTTGCCGGCGAACTATTCGGGACATCTGTAGTTGGGGGATGCCGTTCTGACAATGAAGCTCAAGGAGGGTGTGCTTTGTGGTGTACGAGTGGCTGAAGTGCATGCAAAGTTTCCTGGCCCTTTTCAGGATGTCTTACAGATGGGCTGAAAACTTCAGGAACAGCTTCACAACCAGATTGAACATGTGCACCATGCAGGGCACATGGCTCAGCCCTCCTTGACGCAGCGCCGACACCATGTTCATCTCATTGTCGGTCACCATGGTTCCGATTTTGAGTTTTTAAGGAGAAAGCCAGTGTAACGGAACGCCTGGCACCCTGACTGGGTACCTCCGTTGATGGATGATCCTAATGCTTCCCGAGGGCTCCAAGCACTCCACTTGACACTGTAACCACCACAGACCCCACAAATCACTGCAGCTTGGTTAGGGTCTCGCCGTCTCCTACCTACCCTTTAACCTACGAAAAGGCTCCAGTGGGTGAACCTCTCTTCCTTTAGAGAGCGATGCAGGAACAAGGAACAGGAACAGCTCTTACAAGAGCTAGGGAGCTAGGGATTATAGCCAGGGGAGTATACAGCATATAGGAATCCCCACACACATGAGACGAGACTCTATGTTGAAGGCAAAACAGGAACTGACTCTATTGAAGACCAACTCAGTATATATACAGTTCAAGAAGTCTAACAACATAAATCAATCAACCATGAACAGCATGCAAACAGACATCTCCCCCCCCCCCCCCCTCCGTAATGAATGAATAGGGAGAGAGGAGACACGTGTGATGGGATTATCTCCCAAGAGTATCATAGTGTGATCTAATCATCTTCACTGGAGGCGGCTAATCCTAGAGTTAGCTATCTTAATCCCATCACTAACACAATCAGTGGGAGTCTCAGTGCAGAGTTAACCCTTTTTGTGTTGCTGGATTCACACCCTGCACCTTTAGTGGTCAATAGGAAATATTTGGCATATAAACTCCACACATAAATCAGGGTTCATAGTTCCTTGTAACCCCAAAAGGTCTGAGGGGGGTCTCCATAGTTCTGGGTCCATAGTCCGTAGCAAGGAGGCTGGCCCTAAGGCTTTTCCAGCAGCCCCAGTGACGGTTCAGTCCGTCACATTTATCCCCTCCCAACAGTAGACTAACCAGGTACCTGACCACCTGTTGGTCGGTGCCTGAGTTAGTCGAGTAGCCCACCCATAAACAAACATTGGTCCTGTTGAACTCTGGGGCCTGGCTCTGTTATGTATGTCCCCAGCTGTTGAGTGTGCGTCTGTTACTCCTTGCTGCATTGTTGCTCTCTAGCTTGGATCTGTGGGTACTTGGTGGGCAGAGGCCAACTGCGCTCTGCCTAGATGCCAGCTCTTCCACTGGGGTAGCCTGTGGGGAGTTGGGCTCTAGATAAGAGGATAGGGGAGGGCAGAGGCTGACTGCGCTCTGCCCAGATGCCAGCTCTTCCGCTGGGAAGGGGTCAGGGAATCCTACCCCCAGGACCTGGTTGCAGATCGGCTGTGGAGAGGAGGGATCGCTTACCTCCTCCTCCTGGCATTCCTGCGGAGTTGGTTGGGGATCTGTACCGGCCGTCCAGCATCCCTGTAGGTCTGGTGCAGAGACCGCAGTCCCATCTGCACCATCGGAGTTAGGGGTGCTGTCCCCCTGTGGTTGGGGATAGAGGCCGGTTGTCTCCTCTCCCTGCAAGGTTCACTGACGCTGGGGAATGTAGACGCTGCTCTCCTCTCCCTGCAAAACATACTGCCGCTGGGGAGCAGGACCGACTGTCCCTACTCCCTGAAACTCCGGCTGCCATTGGGGAGTCAGACTGACTGACTGACTGACTGACTGACTGTCTGGACTCTGGATAATGCTGGCTGTAGTTGGGGATCTGGGCCGGCTGCCCAGCATCTCTGTAGGGCCGGTGGAGAGACTTCGGTCCCATCTCTACCTGCCGTCAGGAGGTCTTCCCATAACCAGTCGATAAAGTTTCCTACTTTGGGAGCTGGTAGGGAAGCAGGGGGTATCTTCCCAGTTGTAGGATGGCAGATCTGGCTTTGCTTGTCGGGTAGGTTGGGGCTGAATGGAGCTGAACAGGTGTTAGTAGGTCTGCTACAGCTCCCATTCCCTTGTTACCAGGTGGGTCATGTCTTTGCTCACCTCCCATCCGTCAGCATAAACATGCATGCCCATCCTGTAGTTGTAGATGTCCCAAAACCTAGACTCCTCTGTGCTGCCGAGGTCAATGTCCTCCTCCAAAGCCTCCCATAGTAACCCAGGTCCATCATAATCCTTCCATTCAGGTAAGTCGTACTTGGCCATCCAGGGGGAATGTTGAATGACATGCCACCTTAGGGCCCGGTAAGCGTCCTCTAGCCAGAGCTCCTTACATACGAGGCTCTGGAGCTCTGTTACCCACTCGTCCAGAGGCTGCTCTCCCAAGAGACCCATCCGCATCGCCACGCGCCTCTGTAGCCGCTGCTCATAACTGGGGAGACTCTCACCTCGCCGCCGCTGGGCATTTTCCAAGGCATCATACCAGACTTCCTTTCTGGCCGCCTCCTCCTCCTCATCCTGGAACACTGTCCGAAGACTAGCCGATTCCCATCCTGCTGTATCCAGGGGCGCTGTACAGATACTAGCGTTGCCCTCAATATACTCCACGAACAGTGTCTTCGAGCTGCTTCTCCTCGCACTAGGACGCCATCCCACTGCTGCCACCACTGTAACGGAACGCCTGGCACCCTGACTGGGTACCTTCATTGATGGATGCTCCTAGTGCTTCCCGAGGGCTCCAAGCACTCCACTTGACACTGTAACCACCACAGACCAGACAAACCACCGCAGCTTGGTTGGGGTCTCGACATCTCCTACCCACCCTGGACCTACGAGAAGGCTCCAGGCTCCAGTAGGTGAACCTCTCTTCCTTCAGAGAGCGATGCAGGAACAAGGAACAGGAACAGCTCTTACAAGAGCTAGGGAGCTAGGGATTATAGCCAGGGGAGTATACAGCATATAGGAATCCCCACACACATGAGACGAGACTCTATGTTGAAGGCAAAACAGGAACTGACTCTATTGAAGACCAACTCAGTATACTGTATATACAGTTCAAGAAGTCTAACAACATCAATCAACTATGAACAGCATGCAAACAGACATCTCCCCCCCCCCCCTAATGAATGAATAGGGAGAGAGAGGAGACACATGTGATGGGATTATCTCCTGAGTGTATCATAGGGTGATCTACTCATCTTCACTGGAGTCGGCTACTCCTAGAGTCAGCTATCTTAATCCCATCACTAACACAATCAGTGAGAGTCTCAGTGCGGAGTTATCCTTTTTTGTGTTGCTGGATTCACACCCTGCACCTTTAGTGGTCAATAGGAAATATGTGGCATATAAACTCCACACATAAATCAGGGTTCATAGTTCCTTGTAACACCAAAAGGTCTGAGGGGGTCTCCATAGTTCTGGGTCCATAGTCAGTAGGAAGGAGTCTGGCCCTCAGGCTTCTCCAGAAGCCCCAGTGACGGTTCAGTCCATCAGAGCCAGGATTCGATTTCTTGATAAAGGAAGTGGAGCAGTTCCTCCCCTCTGTGACTCTGTTTGCCCAGGCAAACTAGGTGCAGAACAGCGTGACACCGCCGTGCCCTGCACATGTGGTATGCTGGATAAGCACTGTGAATTGTCCCTGCAGTGGAGGCTGAGGACACAGTGGAGGATGAGGAGGCAGAGGCGGACATTGTCGCAGGACCAACGGCCTGGAAAAGTGGCTGGTGTGGCTGGCCAGGAACCACATTTACCCAGTGGGCCGTAAAGGACATATATTGTCCATGACCATAGTTACAGCTCCACACGTCTGCGCAGACACTGACAGACTCAAGGACTGGCCCACCTTCTGTTCTACATATGTGTGCAGGGCTGGTACTGCATTTTTCACAAAGAAATTATAGCTTGGGACTCTCCACCTCGACTCAGCACAAGCCATCAGTTCTCTGAAAGGTGCAGAGTCCATCACTTGGAAAGGGAGGGACTGAAACATCAGCAATTTGGCCAGGAGCAGGTTCAGCTTTTGGATGAGTGCATGCATACGGTTGTCTCTTGGAAATCGCTTCGTTGATTGATTGCTGATGAAAGGACTGATGAGTAGAGTTGAGCGGACACCTGGATGTTCGGGTTCAGAAAAAAGTTCGAGTTCGGGACCCGAACCCCATTGAAGTCAATGGGGATCCGAACTTTTGAGCACTAAAATGGCTCTAAAAATGTCATGGAAAGGGCTAGAGGGCAGCAAAATGTGGTTAAGGGCATGGAAAGTGCTCTGCAAACAAATGTGGATAGGGAAATGACTTCAAATAACATAAAATATGTAAAAATAAAAAATAATAATCTTGATCTAGGAGGACGAGGTCCATATGGAGTAGGAGGTTTAGGAGGCAGTGGATGTGGCGGTGCAGGTGGAAGTGGCGGTGGAGGAGGTAGCCTACACTGGTTTTTGGTAAAAAAAAAATTTTTGATTAGGGTACACCCCAAAACATTGGGAAATTATAACCTGTGATAACCCCCTCCAGCCGTGCTAAACAAACGTTCAGACAATACACAGGGCAGGCCAGCATTTTCAAGGCGTAAAGGGCAAGCTCAGGCCATGTGCCCAATTTGGAGACCTAGAAGTTGAAGGGGGCAGAACCATCAGTCAGTACATGTAGGCATGTGCACACATACTGCTCCACCATGTCGCACATCCCCGTGATGTCCACGATCCAATTGGATATCTGCTCTAACAACTTTCGATGTTATTTTCTGCGCCTACCATGTTGATCACGGTTAGCAGCGAATCAGGGTTCCACGCCAGAGAGGGAGCATGAGAAAGGGAGACCACATCCAAGGGAGGTTAATTGTTTGAAATTAAATATGATCTAGCGGAAAAGTGGGACAAATTATTGAAGCGCAAATGTGGGACAAGTTGTTAAAGTTTAAGCATTGAATGAAAGGAGGGGGTGCGCAACAAATTAAAGAAGAATTTTTTAAATTTAATTCCCTGTCACCTATGCTGAGCAGAGGTTTGTATACGGCAAAATTGGTAAAATGTCACCTGACAATGTAACAGACGATTTTTTTAAATTTATGTCCCTATCACCTATGCAGAGCAGGGGTTTAAAAATGTCAAAAATGGTCAAATGTCACCCAAGAATGTAACAGACAAATTAGTGAAATGTTTTTACCTGTCTACTAGGTAAAGCAGGGGTATATCACAGCCAAAAATTGGTGAATTTCACCTGAGAATGTAACAGACAAATCAGTGAAATTTGTTTGCCTGTCTACAAGGTATAGCAGTGGTATATCACACCCAAAACTTGGTGAATTTCACCCGAATATGTAACCGAAAATTTATGAAATGACATAAAATAAAATACGTACAAATTTAAAAAAATTAACTTGATTTATGAGGTGGAGGTCCATATGGAGTAGGAGTTTGAGGAGGCGGTGGACGTAGAGGTGTACGTGGAAGCGGCAGCGGAGGAGGACGAGAGAGCCAACACTGGTTTTTGGTTTTAATTTAAATTTAGTATAACAATGGCTGGTTAAGGCCGGTATACATGTCTATTCTGCACAAGGTACGGACAAGTCCTGTGGGATCCATGCCTGGTTCATTTTAATGAACGTGAGCTTGTCCACATTGGCTGTGGACAGGCGGCTGCGCTTGTCTGTGATAACGCCCCCTGCCGTGCTAAACACACATTCAGACAATACACTGGCTGCAGGGCAGGCCAGCACCTCCAAGGTGTAAAGGGCAAGCTCAGGCCATGTGCCCAATTTGAAGACCCAAAAGTTGAAGGGGGCAGACCCGTCATTCAGTATGTGTAGGCGTGTGCACACATACAGCTCCACTATGTTGCTGAAATGCTGCCTCCTGCTAAGACGTTCCATATCAGCTGGTGGTGCTGGTTGTTGTGGCGTGCTGACAAAGCTTTTTCACATTTTGGCCATGCTAACCCTGCCTTCTGAGGTGCTGGTGGTGCCCCAGCTGAGTTGGCTACCTCTTCCTCCTCCTCTGCCTTCGCCTTGTGCTTCCACTGTGCCCACGCTGTCAGGTGGGAATGCCACCAGCAGCGCGTCTACCAGCCTGCGCTTGTACTAGCGCATCTTACGATCACACTCCAGTGACGAAATTAAGGACGGTGCGTTGTCCTTGTAATGGGGATCTAGCAGCGTGGCCACCCAGTAATCAGCACAAGTTAGAATGTGGGCAACTCGGTGGTTGTTGCTGAGACACTGCAGCCTGTAATCGCTCATGTGTGCCAGGCTGCCCAGAGGCAACGAAAAGCTGTCCTCTGTGGGAGGTGTATTGTCTGTGTCCTCTGTATCCCCCCAGCCACGCACCAGTGATGGCCATGAGCTGGTTTGGGTGCCACCCTGCTGTGTTCACGGATCCTCCTCCTCCATCTCCTCCTCATCCTCCACCTCGTCATCCTCCAGAACTGTGCCCTGGCTGGACAATTGTGTACCTGGCGTTTGTGGGTGTAGGAACCCACATCCTCTTCCATCATGGCCAGCAGCATTTTTTCAAGGAGACATAGAAGTAGGATAGTAACGCTGAGAATGGCGTAATGAGCACTGGTCATGTTGGTGGAGTACTCGAGACAGCGCAACACCGAACACAGGTTTTGCATGGAGGCCCAGTCATTGGTGGTGAAGTGGTGCTGTTCCGCAGAGCGACTCACCCGTGCGTGCTGCAGCTGAAACTCCACTATCGCCTGCTGCTGCTCGCACAGTCTGGCCAGCATGTGCAAGGTGGAGTTCCACCTTGTAAGCACATTGCATATGAGGCGGTGAGCGGGAAGGCCGAAGTTACGCTGCAGCACTGAAAGGCAAGCAGCAGCAGGGTGAGAACACTAAACGGCCCACACTTTATGCAGCAGCTCTGACATATTGGGGTAATTTTTAAGGAACCTCTGCACCACCAAATTCAGCACATGCACCAGGCAAGGGATGTGCGTCAAACCGGCTAGTCCAAGAGCTGCTACGAGATTTCGCCCATTATCGCACACCACTAGGCCAGGCTTGAGGCTCACTGGCACCAACCACTCATCGGTCTGTTGTTCAAGGCCCGTCCACAGCTCCTGCGCGGTGTGTCCCCCAAACAGATACGTTTTAAAACTGCCTGCTGTCGTTTACCCCTGGCTGTGCTGAAGTTGGTGGTGAAGGTGTTACGCTGACCGGATGAGGAGCCAGTAGAGGATGAGGTAGCGGAGTAGGAGGAGGAAGCAACAGGAGGCAAACTGAAGCACCCTGCAATCATCGGTGGTTAAAAAGGACATGCGCCAAACTGCTCTCTGCCTCAAGCGCAGCCGCCACTGCATTTATCCAGTGTGCTGTTATGGAGATATAATGTCCCTGTTCGTGCTTACTGGTTCACGTATCCGTAGTTAGGTGGACCTTGCCACAGATGGCGTTGCGCAGTGCACACCTGATTTTATCCCCCACTTGGTTGTGCAGGGAAGGGGTTGTGCAGGGAAGGGATGGCATGCCTGGAAAAGTAGTGGCGGCTGGGCACGATGTACTGTGGGACAGCCACCGTCAAAAGGCTTTTAAAACTCTTTGTCTCCACCAGACGGAATTACAGCATTTCAAAGGCCAGTAATTTTGAATTGCTGGCATTCAGGGCCAGGGATCGCGGGTGGGTAAAGGGGTACTTCTTTTTCCGCTCAAGTGTTTGGGAGATGGAGAGCTGAACGCTTCCGTGGGACATTGTCGAGATGTTTGGTGACCCACGTGGTGGTGTTGCTGGCAGATCCTCTGTTTGAGGGGTGGCAGGTGGCACTGTCACTCCAGAGGTGGATGAAGAGGCCGAGACTGCAGCAGAAGAGGAAGCAGGAGGAGCCAGAGACATTTCTTGTTTTTTGAGGTGTCTACTCCACTTCAGCTCGTGCTTTGCACTTAGATGCCTGGTCATGCAGGTTGTGCTCAGGTTGAGAACGTTTATGCCTCGCTTCAGGCTCTGATTGCACAGTGTGCAAACCACTCGTGTCTTGTCGTCAGAACATTGTCTGAAGAACTGCTACGCCAGGGAACTCCTTGGAGCTGGCTTTGGTGTGCTCGGTCCCTTGGTGCGGTGGGCAGTAGCAGGCGTACTGTCTAGGGAACGGCCGCTCCGCTTTTGCACCCTGCTCCCTTTTCTGCTGTGCTGGTGGCTCTGTGCGACCACCGCCTCTTCCTCAGAACTACACAGGTCACTCGCATGACCTTGATTCCATGTGGGGTCGAGGACCTCATCGTCCTCCACATCATCTTCCACCCAGTCTGCAGTACGCAGCCCTGCAGGGTATTGCGATGGTGAGGTCATGGTTAATAGGCAAACGAGGGTTGCTCTTGGTTACTCACAGTTTATGAAAGACCCTGGGCAGGCGTACAGCAGTGATGGAGAGGCTGGCACAGGAGTCCTCTGGGGCACTCTCAATGTATAGGGACCAGGCCGGTGGTAGGTTGGGTGTTGCAGGTTTAATGTGCCGGTGGCAAGGTCCCTTTAAGCTCGTGACGCCAGTGCCGGTAACGGTGGCACCGATTTATAATAGGAATAATTGAGGAACACGATGTTGTGGTGAACCAAAACTTCCTTTTACTGGAAACAATCAACTATTTACAGTCTTTTGTTCAGTTCCATATGTCAGCAGCAGTCACAAGCAGGCTTATACAAATGGCAGGCACAATGTTCTTGCAAAATACTCAGAGGGTTAACACACTTACAGATCAGGCTGCACTTTTCCTCAGAAATCCTGTCTGTCTTTATCCAAAGGCCCGTACGCCCTATTGTTGGCTTTATCCTTGGTTAGGGAAACTTCCTCAGGTATATGTCCTTGCTTTCAAATAAATCCTTCTGCCCTTCAGCTCTCTTGTCTGGCTGGAATACTGGCTCTGCTCTGTTATGGGAACTTGGTTTCTCTCAGGGGGCAGACCCTTCTCCTGGTGGGGCAACTAGAAACCTGGACTGTCTAGCTGCATGTCAGAACCTGGCTTTCAGCTCCTGCCTGGCTAAAGTGCCCACTCTGAACTGACTCTACACACCCTTTCCCTGGACAGGACCTGACTATATATATTAGGGGTTCCCTAGCTCCCTCTACTGTCTAGGAGGAGTAACTGCACCCTAACAGGCCTGATACACAGATAAAGCAGGGAAAATGCACATAAAACATAGCAATATACATTAAAATGTAATGTAAAATACAATGCCACTGTTCCACAGGAGATGGAGAACAACGTGGCCCAATTGACCCTTGTGTAGTGCCCACATCTACCTAGTGGGACACTACAAGTCTTTACCCCTGCCCTCCTTGTCAGTCTGCACACTGCAAAAGCCACAGCAGTTGGCACCTGTGTTTCGTCATCATCCGAGAGGTGCTGTGGTGGTCCATCCATGTACTCATCTTGAAACGTAAGTGGTTGGGCATCGGTGCACTCAATTTCTTCCACTTCTAGGGCAGGGATAGGTGGATGGCCCTGGGAAAGCCTGCTAGCAGAGTCATCAAAAAGCAGAAGAGACTGCTGCATGACTTGGGGCTCAGACTGCTTGGCTGATTTGCAAGAGGGTGAGGTTAAAGACTGATGGCCATGGGCTGCAGGTGCCAACTCTGATATTTCAGCAGGAGACTGGGTGGGAGACAATGTGAAGGAACTGGAGGCACTGTCAGCCACACAGTCTACTATCGCCTGTACTTGTTCTGGCCTTACCATTCGTAGAGCGGCATTCGGGCCTACTAAATAACGCTGAAGGCTCTGTCGCCTACTCGCACCTGAGTAAGGTGTTTCATTTGGGCGTGTAGCTTGCACCGATCGACCACGTCCTTTAGTATTTGGCCCAAAATGGGTGTTTTTTTAATTACAGAATATGACAGCAGTATCTAACGCTTGTATTTCACACTGAAGGATGCAACAAGGGCTGTAAAATTTAGTATTTTGCCCAAAAAGGGTGTTTTTGTAATAACAGAATATGACAGCATTATCTAACGCTTGTATTTCACACTAAAGGATGGAACAAGGGCTGTAAAATTTAGTATTTTGCCCAAAAAGGGTGTTTTTTTGAAACCCAGAAAATTATTGCAGTATTTCAAGCTTAAACTTCACACTGACTAATGCTGCATAGGCCCCAGATAGAGGATATTGCCAAAAAGGTGCTTTTTTAAGCCCAGAAAATTATTGAAGTATTTAAAGCTTGTATTTAACAATGAAAGATGCAGCCAAGGCCACAAATTTAGTTTTTTGCTCTAAATGAGTGTTTTTTTAAAGGGAGTCTGTCACCACATTTGGGCATATTAGACCGATCAAATAGGGTTATATGATCCACCCAGAACTTAAAAACGGTACCTTTGTTGTAGAAAACGGACTTTTCTTTTAGCCGAAAATGAACTTATAAGGTTATGTTAATGAACCCTCTCAAGTGCCCAGGGCGGTCTCTCAATCCTCGGAGCCCCAGGAAGCACCTCCTAAACGGCTCATAACCCCGCCCTCAGTGCGCCTCTGCCCGCCCGTTTACTCCCCTCTCCTGTCCTTTTCCACTGCGGCTGTGCGGTCCAAATCGTAGCGGGCGCATGCGCAATGCGATGCCCGCTCCTGGCAGGGCATCGCGATACCTACTGCGCATGCGCCAGCTACGATTTGGACCGCACAGCCGCAGTGGAAAAGGACAGGGAAGGGGAGTAAACGGGCGGGCAGAGGCGCACGGAGGGCGGGGTTATGAGCCGTTTAGGAGGTGCTGCCTGGGGCTCCGAGGAATGAGAGACCGCCCTGGGCACTTGAGAGGGCTCATTAACATAACCTTATAAGTTCATTTTCGGCTAAAAGAAAAGTCCGTTTTCTACAACAAAGGTACCGTTTTTAAGTTCTGGGTGGATCATATAACCCTATTTGATCGGTCTAATATGCCCAAATGTGGTGACAGACTCCCTTTAATAACAGAATATGATAGTAGTATTTAACACTTGTATTTCACACTGACAGATGCAACAAGGTCTGTAAAAAAAAATATTTTGACCAAAAAGGCTGTTTTTTAAAACCCAGAAAATTATTGCAGTATTTTAAGCTTAAACTTCACACTGACTAATGCTGCAGAGGCCCCAGATACAGGATATTGCAAAAAATGCGTGCTTTTTTAAACCCAGAAAATTATTGAAGTATTTCAAGCTTATATTGCACACTGACAAAACCTGCATAGGCCCCATATAGCGGGTATTGCCAGAAAGGGGTGTATTTTTCAAACCCAGAAAATTATTGAAGTATTTAAAGCTTGTATTTAACAATGACAGATGCAGCCAAGGCCGCAAATTAATTTTTTTGCCCTAAATGGGTGTTTTTTTAATAACAGAATATGATAGTAATATTTAACACTTGTATTTCACACTGACAGATGCAACAAGGGCTGTAAAAATGTTTCTTTTGACCAAAAAGCCTGTTTTTTAAAACCCAGAAAATTATTGCAGTATTTCAAGCTTAAATTGCACACTGACTAATGCTGCATAGGCCCCAGATGGAGGGTATTGCCAAAAATGAGTATAAAATTTGAATAGGGGGTCACTCAATATTTAGGCAAACACACGATAGGTTAGTATCCACATAAACTTTATAGGCTTGAAAATATAAACATGCTACAATGTTATATATAAAACATCTCATAAAAATACAGTTAAAATAACATATAAATACCGCACTCTAATGCCACTATAATCACAATGTCCCAATGAATGTAGTGGCTATATGATAAGGGATATAGATTGGCGTAAGTGACAAGTCTGTCTAGTTGAATTGAATTGTTATGAACCGGAGCTGTAAGTGGTGGTTAGTTGATTGTACATTACCACATCTTCATCCAGTATCCACTTAGTCTCTCGCTGGACGTGCTGTTTGTTCGGTCCCCCGAATAGGTGAAGTCTCCCGCTCCTCTGTGCAGAGCGCAGCGATATTACAAAAGTTCTTTGTTGTGACCTTCCAGGACCTTACGTGGTGTCCCACGTGGTTCACTGCTTAGTCATGTGCTGCTGACGTCTCTTAGGCGGGGATTCAAATCACCTGTATTCAGTAGTAATGAGTTTGGACGTGATCGCTATTCCAAATATTAGATGGTAAACGTCAAAGTTTATGATGTAGAGCGCTCCTGTTTCAATAATCCCTCACTGTTGTCATCAAACGCGTTTCGGGGTAAAAGGGACCCCTTCCTCAGTGGTTTGAACAGTGGAGGTGTAATGTCCTCTTATATAGTATCCATGATTAACAAATGTGGGTTGGAACAGGGGTTGAACCATGGGTTGGACCAGTGAGGGATATCTTAAAAACCAGGAAATCAGTTCCAAATGTTGGGACATGTTCTTTTTTGAAACTGATTTGTATTTCATAAACTCTGGTTTAAAATCCTTATACTAATAAATTTATCATTCAGATTTACATTTCATGTGGTATACTTTGCTTTAATAAATATATAGAACCTAAAACACATAAAACCCGAAAAAACGCATGTGCGGTTTCTATGCGTTTTCAATGCGTTTTTTTCGGAATTGAGCTAAAATGGATCACATAATAAAACTGGATACATTGGTAAAGTTAAAATATTAAATTAATACATTGTACACATTCAAAGATTGGAATCGAGATGGAACTCATTATAACAATATATGTACACTATTATCATAAATATTTTGTACACTGTTGTCATAAATATTTTGAAGGAGTGTTGAACAGAGTGTTTTTGGTTTAAATAACTTTTGGTTTCAATAGTCTGAGTATATAGATATAGATGGAGAGGGGCGCTGAGCTGACAGGAAAGAGAGATCTGGGTGCTGGGAAAACAGCCTGACACAGATGTCTCTGTCCCACCAGGCCAACGCCCCATTTATAAGAAGCCGAATAATTCCATGTCTGCATTCAAACCTTTTTGTAATAGGGTATTGAATTCAAATATCCTCTTAGATTCCATCCTGGACATCTGGAGGATATGATTGCCCCCTCTCCATGTATATTTGACTTTTTCTAAAGCCATATATTTGAGGCTTGATGGATCATTATCATGATGATCTTTATAATGTTTAGATAATGAATGTAATTCATACCCTTTCTTGATATTTGCGACATGTTCTGACACTCTCTTTTTCAAAGTTCGCTTAGTTCTGCCAATGTATTGTTTACGGCACAGACATTCAATTAAATAAATGACGCTAGTTGAGTCACATGTCAGTCCTTCTTTGATATACATTGAGAACGAATTCTGCGTCGAATGTGCTTTTAAAGTTTTTTTAGGAAATTTAGTGATTTTGCAGTTGGAACAACATCCACATCTGTAAAAACCACTAAAGGATAACCAGTTTTGTTTCTCTTGTGCAGTGGGATTCTTCTTTTTCACTGATGGAGCAACTTTGAGACCCAAATTGGGGACCCAAGTGTATGTAATTTGGGGTATAGTGTTTAGTAGGGGTCCAACTATTTTGTCCCCAAGCAGGTGATGCCACTATTTATTAATTATTCTTTCCATGCCTTTATATTGTGCATGGAATGGTAGGATCATTCTCAGTGTATCTTCTGTTGTTTCTCTCTGTTTGGGGACAAAGAAATCTTCCCTCCTCATTGTTCTAACTTCCTCTAATGATCCCTCCAAGAGGTGAGTGGGATATTGTTTTTCTATAAACTGTTGTTTTAATGTCTCTGCTTCCATCTCAAATTGTGATTCTTGGGTGCAGTTGCGTTTTATCATTCTAAATTGACTTTTTGCCACTCGCATGACCTAGATTCCATGTGGGGTCGAGGACCTCATCGTCCTCCACATCATCTTCCACCCAGTCTTCACCCCTGCCCTTCTTGTCGGTCTGCACACTGCAGAAAGCCACAGCAGTTGGCACCTGTGTTTCGTCATCATCCGAGACGTGCTGCGGTGGCCCTCCCATGTACTCATCCTGAAACATAAGTGGTTGGGAAATTGGTTGGTGCACTCAATCTCTTCCACTTCTGGGGCAGGGCTGGGTGGATGGCCCTGAGAAACCCTCCTAGCAGAGTCATCAAAAAGCAAAAGAGACTGCTGCATGACTTGGGGCTCAGACTGCTTGGCTGATTTGCAAGAGGGTGAGGTTAAAGACTGATGGCCATGGACTGCAGGTGCCAACTCTGATCTTTCAGCAGGAGACTGGGTGGGAGACAATGTGAAGGAACTGGAGGCACTGTCAGACACCCAGTCTTCTATCGCCTGTACTTGTTCTGGCCTTACCATTCGTAGAGCGGCATTCGGGCCTACTAAATAACGCTGAAGGCTCTGTCGCCTACTCGCACCTGTGGAAGGTGTTTCATTTGGGCGTGTAGCTGGCACAGACCACGTCTTCTCCCTGCAACAGGAGCTCCACCAACACCAGCAGCACCACGACTAGGGCCACATCCCTTATTTGACGCTCTCCTAATTTTTTGCGGTAACCCACTGAAGTAACAGATGTTTTTACTAAATTTAGTTCCCTGTCAGCAATGCAGAGCAGGGGTTTTTCAATGGCAAAAATGGGTTAATGTCATCCACCAATGGAACAGACAAATTTTTTAAAATTATTTCCCTGTCTGCTATGTAGAGCAGGGGTATAAAATAGCCAAAAAAGGGTTAATGTAACCCAACAATGTACCAGACAAATTTTTTAAAATTATTTCTCTGTCTGCTATGTGGAGCAGGGGTATAAAACAGCCAACAATGCAAATATGTCAACCCCTGAACATACAGACAGATTAACTATATTATTGTCCCTGGCAAATATGCAGGTACAGGTTTACTTCACACAAAAATTGGTTTGTCGCCCACCTAACTAAAAGATGGATTAAGTATTAAATTATTAATAATTATTTTAGATGTTGCATTGCGCCCACCAAAAAATTGCTGTAGGAAGGTCAGCCACAGAATGAACAGACAGATAAATTATCTTTCTGTGTCCTGGGTGTAAAAATGATGTATGGCACATGTTCCCTGGCTGGACATTTGTGTACCTGGCCTATGTTGGCACAGGAACCCACCGTCCGAGCCACTTGTGAATGACTGGCCTGATAACCGTGGAAATGTCACTCCACAATCCTACAGATGGATTTACTGTATTTATTTGCCTGGCTGTCAGATATGCAGCGCAGGCCACAAAGAAGGTACTTTATGGCCAAAAAAAAGTGTTTTTTTCACTCACAATGTCCAAGTTGTATTTATTGATTATATTTCACAATCAGATTTGCAGTGCAGGCTGCAAAGGTACTTTATGGAAAAAAAGTGAGTTTTTTTATAACCGACAAAGTAACAGCAGTATTTAACGGTTTTATTAGACTGTCAGAAATGCAGCGCAGGCCGCAAATGTACTATCTAGCACAAAAAGTGAGTTTTTTCAAACGACAATGTAACAGCAGTATTTAACTGTTTTTTCACCTACAATGTCCAAGTTGTATTCACTGATTATATTTCACTATCAGATTTGCAGCGCAGCGCAGGCCACAAAGGTACTTTATGGGGAAAAAAATAAGATTTTTTCACCCACAGTGAAACAGATGGATTTACTGATTATATTTCACTATCAGATTTTCAGTGCAGGCCGCAAAGGTACTTTATGGAAAAAAAATATATGATTTTTTTCACCCACAAATGAAAGAGATGGATTTGACTGATAACTTTCACTATCACAAATGCATTGCAGGGCGCAAATGTACTTTTTAGCAAAAAAATAATAATAATTTGTCCCCCCAGAATCTAACAGATGGATTTGCTGAATTGATTACACTCACATATGCAGCACAGGGGTACTTTACAGAAATTTTTTTTAATATGTCCCCCCCTGGGTCCCTAAACTCACAGACAGTTACCTATATTATTTTCCCTTCCCCTGGCACATATTCAGTGCAGGTGCACTTAAAAAATGTGTATATGTTGCCCACTGAACTAAAAGAACAGGATTAAATTATTGTCCCTGGCACAAATGCAGTGCTGGTGCACTGCACCTACACAAAATGGCAACCGACGCCCACCTAACTAACAGACGGATAAAACTTATTTTTCTGTGTCACTGGGCTCAGGGCAGGGTACAAAAATGTTGCATTGCACCCACAAAAAAAAATAAATCGCTGTAGATCGCAGAATTAACAACAAGTTCTGATATCAGATTCTTTCCCTCACAGCAGCAGCATCCTATCCCTACACTAGTGAGAGCTGAGTGACGTGCGGCGCTACATGACTCCAGCTTATATAGAGGCTGAGTCACATGCTGCACTGGCCAATCACAGCCATACCATTAGTAGACATGGCTGTGATGGCTTCTAAGGGCACACAAGTTAAACGCTTGTTGATTGGCTGCCCTGCAGCCTTTCAAAAAGCTCCATTAAATCGCCGAACACCGAACTCGAACACAAACTTTTACTGAAATGTTCGGGTTCGGGGTCAAAAAATCGTAAAGTTTGATACGAACCCGAACTTTACAGTTCAGGTTCGCTCAACCCTAGCCGTAAGGACAAAACCCGTAAAAATATGGAAGAATAGCTTTTTTTTTTCCAGTTCCACCCCATTTTGATATTTTTTTTCCTGCATCCCACTACATTGCATGCCATATTAAATGGTAGCATTAGAAAGAACAGCTTATCCGGACTAAAAACAATCACTCATATGGATATGTGAAAGGAAAAATAAAAACTACAGATCGTCCTTCAAAAAAATTAGCCCCCACACAGCTCGGTAGATAGAACTATAAAAAAAAGTTATGGGGGGGGGGGTCAGAATATGGTGATCTAAAAAAAGTGTTTTCAGTATTTAGACATATAAAACCTATACATGTGTGGTATTGTTGTAATTGTACTGACCCCGAGAATGAAGGGCATAGGTCAGTTTTGCCACAAAGGAAACGCCGTAGTTACAAAACCCGTAAAAATGTGGAGGAATTGCATTTCTTTTCCAGTCTCACCCCATTTGGAATTTTTTCCCCGCATCCCACTACATTACATGCCATATTAAAAAGTGGCATTAGAAAAAACAAGCCCTTATCTGGATATGTGAATGGAAAAAAAAAAAAAAAAAGTTAGGGCTCCAGGAATACAGGGGAGAAAAATGAAAATGCAAAAACAAACAAAAAAAACCTCTGGTATCCTAAGGGTTAAGCAAACTTCTTCCATGTATAGATATACGGAGTTGCTTCATTTGAAACCTTCCTCTTTATTTACCATTGGTAATATGAGCTGTCCAGGAAGTGAAAATATACTTTCGTTTTAAGGGGTTGTAGCAAGAGATGCAGTGCTATGCACTGTAGCAAATGCCTGCAAATTAGATTTTGTGACTTAATTAGAAGGTTTACCTTTTGGATCTATTCCTAGCAACTTTATAAGGTAAGAAAGATGTACTGCTATTATTCTAGATTACAATTCTTTGTTGAACTCCTTTGTAGCGATCATTACAGCTTCGTAAACCCCTTTGATCAGCTGCAAATATGAAACCTGAAAAAGCAATTCTACAGTAGTATCTCTACAGATGAGAGAATATTTCAAAAGCCCCTGTTCCTCTGAAAATGCATAGTTTATCTTTCATTTCAGGGTAGACTAGCTGATATATTATGAAACTTCATTATAGGCAATTCCCTAAAAATATTGTCATTTTGTTACTGAACATAAGATCATCGATAATCAGCTGTTAAAATCAAACACACAAAACCTAATTTTAAATAGAGCATATCGCTGAGAAAATGAAGATGAATAGTGATGTGTACACTGTGACTTCCCTTGAATATCTTTTATGATATGACAATTTTCAATGAATTTCCATAGCTGAGTATGGTCATTGCTTGCTGATAACTATTTTAGATCACAATAAAAAATCTTTTGTAATGCTGAAAACTTTCAGAATAAAATCATCAAAATGCTGTGTTAATACAATTGCTTGATGGTCTTGCAATTTGAAAGGGTGTTGCCATGCCACTGTAGTGGCTTTTGTTACTCCTGTTTACCTTCAAACTATAAGGTTATCACAATAGTTCCCACATGTAAAGGCACGTTGTACACTTCCTTTCCAATCAGATAGGTCAGACAAGCAGTCTAATCAGTAAACTATGCTCATTATTGGTTTTTAAAGCCACATTGAAGTGAATGGGGCTGAGCTGCAATACCAAGCCGCTGTACAATGTATGTGCTTGGTGAGCTGCGAGAAGGTTGTGGCACTACTGTGAGTGCTGGTGCCTTTTCAAACAGCTGGTTGTAGGGGATCCCAGGACCCCCATTGATCAGATACTGATGATCTATCCTTTGTATAGATCAGTGGTCGGCAAAGTGAGGCTCGCGAGCCACAAGCGGCTCTTTTGATCCTTCACTGCGGCTCTTTGGTTCGGGCCGGCGGGTGGGCGGCCGCGCAGCCATATCGCGCTGCTCAAGCTGCTTGTAAATTGTCTGTCATGCGCCTGCTGCCCCGTCTGTCTGCTCCTTCCACTTTATGAATGAAGCAGCCAGGTGGGGCCTGGAGGCGCATGAAGGAGGGAGAGATGTCACGCTGCGCACAGCAGCAGAAGGGCGGGCAGCGCGGCTCTAGTTCGGCTGCCCACTGTGAGGAGGGGTGAAGTGGTGAAGAGGCCGCCGCTCAGGAGGAACGAAATGTCCTGCAGCAGAAAGGTAGGAGCTGCCCCCGGTGTGTGCACTGCACCGGCCCCGCCGCAAGTGTCCCTGCCTCCTTCCTTCCCCCCACGAATACATTACTTACTGGAAGGCACTTATGGGGGATATCTGTGGAGGGCACTTATGGGGGATATCTGTGAAGGGCACTTATGGGGGATATCTGTGGAGGGCACTTATGGGGGATATCTGTGGAGGGCACTTATGGGGGATATCTGTGGAGGGCACTTATGGGGGATATCTGTGGAGGGCACTTATGCTATATATGTGTCATCCACAGATATCCCCCATAAGTGCGTCATCCACAGATATCCCCCATAATTGCGCCATCCACAGATATCCCCATAATTGCGTCATCCACAGATATCCCCCATAATTGCGTCATCCACAGATATCCCCCATAAGTGCGTCATCCACAGATATCCCCCATAAGTGCGACATCCACAGATATCCCCCATAAGTGCGTCATCCACAGATATCCCCCATAAGTGCGTCATCCACAGATATCCCCCATAAGTGCGTCATCCACAGATATCCCCCATAAGTGCGTCATCCACAGATATCCCCCATAAGTGCGTCATCCACAGATATCCCCCATAAGTGCGTCATCCACAGATATCCCCCATAAGTGCGTCATCCACAGATATCCCCCATAAGTGCGTCATCCACAGATATCCCCCATAAGTGCGTCATCCACAGATATCCCCCATAACTGCGTCATCAAGTAAAAAATGATAAAGATAAAATTAAATAATAATCAACATCCAAATAAAAGAAAGTACATATAAAAGTATGTAAAAACACATTCTGGGCTCATTCCCACGAATGTAAGGGCGCCGTGCCTGTGCTGCGGACCACAAATAGCGGTCCGCAATGCACGGACACAGACCATGGGGCAGCTGCATGAGGATCGCGGACCCATTCACTTGAATGGGGTTCGCGATTCGCATCCGACTGCCCGCACCGCAAAAAAGTAGCGCATGTTGAAGTGAATGGGTCCATGATGCGTGCTGCACACGGCCGTGTGCAGCCCGCATCATGGACCCATTCACTTAAATGGGTCCAGGTTCGGGGATATGAGTGCTACAGTGTGCTTCCGTGGTGCTTCTGGCTGTGCCTCCGCACCGCAAAAAAGTAGTGCATGCGCTACTTTTTTGCAGTGCGGAGGCACAGCCAGAAGCACCACGGAAGCACTCTGTAGCACTTATATCCCGGATCCTGGACCCATTGAAGTGAATGGGTCCATGATGCGGGCTGCACACGGCCGTGTGCAGCACGCATCATGGACCCATTCACTTCAGCATGCGCTACTTTTTTGCGGGCACACGGTCATGTGCATGAGCCTAATAGTCCTCACTGGTACTGTTGACACAATATTTTAGGTTTTAAAAATGTGGCTCTCGAAAGAAATTCCAATCGTGGTTTTGGCGATATTTGGCTCAGTTGACAAAAAAGTTTGCCCACCACTGGTATAGGTCATCAGTAAAAAAAACTCTTAAAGTATTAAATTAAAGGGCTTATCTGGGATTTATACATTGATTGCCCATCATTATGATAGGTAATCAATATCAGATTGAAGGGAGTCTGACTCCCGCAGTTCCGTTGAATAGCCGTTCTGCAATAGTTGCACTTGAAAGGGAACAGTAAAAAGCTTTGAAAAATCCAGCTCCACTTTAAAGGAATATGCGTTTATTCAGCTTGCGGTTAAAAACTCATCCATGAAATACAAAATTTAGCAGTCTTGTCTACATGTTTCGGGCTACCAGAGACATTTCCAGCCCTTCTTCATGACACAGAAAGACATTAAAAGTGAGACCTTTTAACCCCTTAGTGACCACCCATACGTGTTTTTACGGCGGTCACTAAGGGGCCTTAGGCTGGGCCGCCGCGTTTTTACGGCGGCCCAGTTTAAGCGCCGCGCGGCTCCCCCGTGCAGCGGGGAGCGCGGACCTGGCTCTCACATGAGAGCCGGGTCCCTGCTCTAACAGCCCGGAACGGCAGGAGTGCCGATCCGGGCTGTTTAACCCTTTACATGCCGGGCGCAATGGCGCCCGCTGCATGTAAAGTGGTGACAGAGGGAGCGGACTCCCTCTGTCTCCCATCAGCACCCCGAAAATGCGATCGCGGGGTGCTGATGTGCTGGGAAGCTTACCTTGCTTCCGATGAGGGCCCGAGCCTGTCTTCAGTTACTTCCAGCAGGCTGTGCCTCTCTGGCGCAGCCTGCTGGTCAATGTTCGAATAGCATTGCTATTGAAATGCAATGCATTATAGAGATAATGCATTACATTTTAAAAGCAATCAAAATACTGTATATTATAGTCCCCTTGTGGGACTATTAAGTAGTAAAAAAAATAGAAAAAAAATACACATTTATTAAATTAAAAAAATTCCATAAAATAAAAAAATATGCCTTTTTTTCCATTGAAAATACGCTTTTCAATGAAAAAAATTGCAAAAAGAAAATATCCCCCATATGTTTGGTATTGCCGCGTCCGTAACGACCGGGACTACATAAATATTACATAAATTATCCCCTATGGTGAACGCCGTAAAAAATAAAAAATAAAAAAAGACAGAATTTCGAATTTATTCTTAGTTTCCACCGAAAAAAAACGTAATAACAAGCGATCAAAAAGCGGCATTTACTCCAAAATCATACCCATGAAAAATACAAGTCATCTTTCAAAAATCAAGCCCTCACACAATTCCATAAAAAAAAATAAAAAAAAGTTATGGGTCTTGTGAAGTGGCAATGCAAAATAATTTTTTGGGTTAATAAAAGGTGTTTTATTGCAAAAAAAGTAGTAAAACGTAAACAAAATTATACGTATTTAGTATCACTGTAATCGTACTGACCCAGAGAATAAAGATATTATGTTATTTGTACCGAAAAATGAACGCCAAAAAATGTATAATGTAAAAACGCAGTGGCAGTATTGCTATTTTTCCCCATCTCCCTCCCAGAAAGAGTTAATAAAAGTTAATCAGAAAGTTATGTGTACCCCAAAATGGCGCCATTAAAAACTACAACTTGTCCCGTAAAAAACAAGCCCTCATAAAGCTATATAGATGAAAAAATAAAAAATTTATAGCTCTTGGAACGAGACCATAAAAAAAGGAAGAAAAACGCTTGGTCATAAAGGCCCAAACAGGCTTGGTCACTAAGGGGTTAAAGGAGAGGGTGCACCTGTGTTCACTAATTGTTTCCACAGGCCTGTAACCGCCCCCAGGAAAAGGTGCCACACCTTCAGTTAACTCTTCTCATGAAAATTAAATGAAAGAAAAAACAAAAATATAACCATATGTATGCATAGAGAAAATAAAAGTATAATAACTATGAAAAAAACTATGTCATACAAGGGTATACATATAAAGAGGATACATGGGGTATGAGCCGGATGTGTAGCAATATTTTAGCAAACTATGGTGGAATGTGATGGAAATCAGATCATCAGAAATTTACTGTATCATTCTCAGGAAAGGAAGAAATTCACATGCCAAATTTGTTAGTATGTGGATTATTGCTGCAAAATCAGATCTAGGCGTTTATTAAGCCCCTCAGGTTGGCGTGTGTTGAGTGAAAAAATCCAAAAGGATTCCCTGTTTAATAATTTTCTTCTATGGTCTCCTCCACGTTTAGGCAGGAAAACTTTTTCTATGCCTTGTACTATCATATCTGATGTGTCCCCACCATAGCAGACAGCAAAATGCAGACTAGCTGCAGACACATTGCGACTGCCATGGTGGGGCACATCAGAGATGTGTTTGCGTATTCTAGATTTTATTGCATTAATAGTACAACCCACGTATTGCAGTTTGCACTTTGTGCAGGTGATCAAGTATACAGCGTGGGTTGTATTGCAGTTAAGATACGCTTTCATTGGAAAGACTCTGTTGTTTGCAGTTGAGGAAAAGGTTTTGGATTTCATCATATGTGTGCAGCAAATGCATCTGTGGTGTCCACACCTATAACTCCCCTTGGTCCTAAGCCACACAGGTTGCGACTTTTTGTCTTCTTGGTATAGGCTAGGGCTGACATAGTTTGCGATTGTGGGCGCATTTTCCTGTCCTGTCTTATGACAGAGAATGGACTGACATAGTTGCAGATGGGGTTAAATGCGCAGCCAGAAGGGCGCCCACAATCGCAAACTATGTCAGCCCTAGCCTATACCAAGAAGACAAAAAGTCGCAACCTGTGTGGCTTAGGACCAAGGGGAGTTATAGGTGTGGACACCACAGATGCATTTGCTGCACACATATGATGAAATCCAAAACCTTTTCCTCAACTGCAAACAACAGAGTCTTTCCAATGAAAGCGTATCTTAACTGCAATACAACCCACGCTGTATACTTGATCACCTGCACAAAGTGCAAACTGCAATACGTGGGTTGTACTATTAATGCAATAAAATCTAGAATACGCAAACACATCTCTGATGTGCCCCACCATGGCAGTCGCAATGTGTCTGCAGCTAGTCTGCATTTTGCTGTCTGCTATGGTGGGGACACATCAGATATGATAGTACAAGGCATAGAAAAAGTTTTCCTGCCTAAACGTGGAGGAGACCATAGAAGAAAATTATTAAACAGGGAATCCTTTTGGATTTTTTCACTCAACACACGCCAACCTGAGGGGCTTAATAAACGCCTAGATCTGATTTTGCAGCAATAATCCACATACTAACAAATTTGGCATGTGAATTTCTTCCTTTCCTAAGAATGATACAGTAAATTTCTGATGATCTGATTTCCATCACATTCCACCATAGTTTGCTAAAATATTGCTACACATCCGGCTCATACCCCATGTATCCTCTTTATATGTATACCCTTGTATGACATAGTTTTTTTCATAGTTATTATACTTTTATTTTCTCTATGCATACATATGGTTATATTTTTGTTTTTTCTTTCATTTAATTTTCATGAGAAGAGTTAACTGAAGGTGTGGCACCTTTTCCTGGGGGCGGTTACAGGCCTGTGGAAACAATTAGTGAACACAGGTGCACCCTCCCCTTTAAAAGGTCTCACTTTTAATGTCTTTCTGTGTCATGAAGAAGGGCTGGAAATGTCTCTGGTAGCCCGAAACATGTAGACAAGACTGCTAAATTTTGTATTTCATGGATGAGTTTTTAACCGCAAGCTGAATAAACGCATATTCCTTTAAAGTGGAGCTGGATTTTTCTCAACTTCTTTCTGCATCTGCTGCCCGCACCTGACACGGGCCATCCGTGCTCACAACTAAAGGAAGTGCAGGTGAGAGCTACTACATTTCTCTTTTCCTAGTAAAAAGCTTTGTCCACTATAAGATGGACTATGCTGTATATTTCCAGTGCCAGAGTTACTGCAGAACAGTTAATCGACTGGGGTGCTAGGAGTTGGACCCCCACCAGTTTGATATTGATGACGTATCCTAAGGAAAGGCCATCACTATAACAATCCCATAAATCCCCTTTAATTTTCTAAAGTGGCATGCCCTCTATGTTTATTATCTGTGAACAGTCATGTGGGCAATTTCCTGACAGGTCGTGTAGTCCTGGCTTGATTCATGTCCCACAGGCCAGGATACATCAGAACAAGTGAGTTCTGCTGGCTTTCGGCGCATGCACATTGAGGCGAGGTCTAATGCCAATGCCCAGTTTCCTAGCAGGGGACACGCTTTATCCTACCTCTGGGCGCATAATGAGAGAAGCTGATGTAGGACGAGGGCTTTGTCCATCAGCATCAGTGACTGAGGGCTGCCCTTATCAGGGCGAGTGCTCCGACAGCGGTCACACAGCCAAGGATACGACAACTGCAGAACTAAACTACAGGGCAAGTGAGCCTAGAATGTGTATGAAAATGAGACACTCCTCCGCCATGAGTGGCAAATTAAACTATCCTAGAAGTGATGCATAGGCAGGCTGCCCTGGCACCATATGAAGCTTCAATGTGGTTATATTAATCTCAACCACATAGTACTCACTAGCAGATTCATGGGAACCTGACATTTTTAACGGTGTGCACTCGCTATAAAATTAAAGACATCCCCCAGCATAAGACTGTTGGAATACCTCATCACGCTCACAGACTTCTTCGCCAGACACTAAGTTAAACAAAACAAAATAAACACCTGCCTGTCTGGGCACTACCTATACAAAATATGTCCCTACCTCTCTTGTAGAGCACCGTTCACACGTGCAAGTCGATCCGGGTTTACTCAGCCAAATAGTCCACCCAGGGAAGTTATCAGCTTTCGCATAGCCTTGTGGCCCCTCTTGACTAAGACCACACAGAGCCTCGGCAGGTCTCTGCTTCCAAGTCACTCTCTCTTCCCCAGACTGACACCCTGGGAGGTGCTTTCTCCCAGTCTTATTATCGCAGACCTCACCAGGGATCCTCTCTGGACCAAGGGAACACCAGTCCTGGAAGGATGTGTATTGGCAGATCCCACTTCCAGTCCTATCTGCCAATCCAACTAAAATCCAGCTCAGAATATACCAAAAACAACCTTGTCTCAGCAACTTACTGCTGAGATCATTGCATCTCGGATTTTAGCTATCCCACCCAGCTGAGGTATCTGAGTGGGATATACACACCTTCCCGCACTGTCCACCTTATCACAGTACTTATTTTAGGCAAATGAAATGTTCCTGTACCTGATTGGTGTTTTATTAGCACAATTATTAAAAGTTATGTTTTTATACTTTGTCTTTGGTAACATAATCCCGACACTTCAAGTATTACTGATTAGAATAGTCTGGGATATTTTAGCTCAGCAGAGACTACACTCCCTCAGTACAATACAGGTTCTTTCAAAGATTCTAGCAAAAAAAAAAAATATAGCAATGTATTCAGGAAATTGTCCATAGAGATCAGGCAGGATTTATGTAAAATTTGAACCTCCAGAGTAACCATCTAAGTGTAAAATATGGAGCGGTAGTGTCAGTGGATGCCTCCTGGGCCTTTGATGGCATAGGAGGGGATTTTTTAAACACATTACTGGAGATATATGGTATGGAGATATATTTTGGAAATGGATTAGAATATTGTATAGGAAACTATTTGCATCTATAGTAGTAAACAAGACAAGGTTATCCTTTACCCTCCTTCCTTTTTGCATTAACAATTGAACCTTTAGATAAGGTACTAAGGGAAGATAAAAGCATTAAAGGTCTCAGGTATGGAGACTTAAGGCCCCCTTAAGGCTGTATTACACAGGGACAAGAGCAGTAGAGTGTACAAAACTCCACACAATAACAATTGAATAGGAAGTCTGGTCATTGTGGCAGGGAGCAGTAAAGCAATGGGTACCACTCAGGAAGACAAAACCAGAGTGGAGGACTGGAGGGAGCAGTGGTGGTCTGGACGCGGTTGGTGGCACTGGCTAGGGTTATTAAGCCCCAGGTGGGACCTGGGGTGAATGCATAGGAGGCAAATATAGCCAAGTGATAAAGTACACAATATATTCGACTGTGGCACAATATAGTATGTCCATATTTTGTGGATCTGCGATTTACAGACCTGCAAAATGATACAGTCATCTGGGACAATCTATTTCATATTTGCCAACCCTCATTGGTTTTTCTGGAGTCTCCCTAAAAATGGAAACCCTCTTAGACCCCAGGAGATAAAGCTAACATTTCCTGGCCGGCACTGTTTATGGGGATACACTTTCAAGCCATAGGTCAAGGTGAAGGGGGGCACACTCTAAAGTGAACATTATAAACCACTGTTATTTACCCATGATTGGTGGCAAAGGCACACTGTGGCTCTAACACTGGTGTAACTGTGGGGTAAGCAACTGACATTGAGGTGAGCAATGTCACTATCATCTCCAATCCCATGAGGAACTTACAGTATGTAATGTTTTCTGGGCCATCTGACCCTATAGTCCTCTCTTTCTGTGAGCTCTGGGAAGTGAGCTTCATATACAGTTGCAAGAAAAAGTATGTAAACCCTTTGGAATGATATGGATTTCTGCACAAATTGGTCATAAAATGTGATCTGATCTTCATCTAAGTCACAACAATAGACAATCACAGTCTGCTTAAACTAATAGCACACAAAGAATTAAATGTTACCATGTTTTTATTGAACACCCCATGTAAACATTCACAGTGCAGGTAGAAAAAGTATGTGAACCCTTGGATTTAATAACTGGTTGAACCTTCTTTGGCAGCAATGACTTCAACCAAATGTTTCCTGTAGTTGCAGATCAGACGTGCACAACGGTCAGGAGTAATTCTTGACCATTCCTCTTTACAGAACTGTTTCAGTTAAGCAATATTCTTGGGATGTCTGGTGTGAATCGCTTTCTTGAGGTCATGCCACAGTATCTCAATCGGGTTGAGGTCAGGACTCTGACTGGGCCACTCCAGAAGGTGCTTTGGGTCATTGTCCTGTTGCAACACCCATCTTCTGTTGAGCTTCAGCTGGTGGACAGATGGCCTTAAGTTCTCCTGCAAAATGTCTTGATAAAATTGGGAATTAATTTTACCTTCGATGATAGCAATCCGTCCAGGCCCTGACGCAGCAAAGCAGCCCCAAACCATGATGCCCCCACCACCATACTTCACAGTTGGGATGAGGTTTTGATGTTGGTGTGCTGTGCCTCTTTTTCTCCACACATAGTCTTGTGTGTTTCTTCCAAACAACTCAACTTTGGTTTCATCTGTCCACAGAATATTTTGTCAGTACTGCTGTGGAACATCCAGGTGTTCTTGTGCAAACTGTAAACGTGCAGCAATGTGTTTTTTTTGGGCAACAGTGGCTTCCTCTGTGGTATCCTCCCATGAAATCCATTCTTGTTTAGTGTTTTATGTATCATGGATTAGCTAACAGGGATGTTAGCATATGCCAGAGACTTTTGTAAGTCT
This sequence comes from Bufo bufo, assembly GCF_905171765.1. NCBI lineage: Eukaryota > Metazoa > Chordata > Amphibia > Anura > Bufonidae > Bufo > Bufo bufo. The sequence continues at coordinate 498,287,102 of NC_053392.1, forward strand.
TTAGCTGACACTCTAGGATTCTTCTTCACCTCGATGAGCAGTCTGCGCTGTGCTCTTGCAGTCATCATTACAGGACAGCCACTCCTAGGGAGAGTAGCAGCAGTGCTGAACTTTCTCCATTTATAGACAATTTGTCTTACCGTGGACTGATGAACAGCAAGGCTTTTGGAGATACTTTTATAACCCTTTCCAGCTTTATGCAAGTCAACAATTCTTAATCGTAGGTCTTCTGAGAGCTCTTTTGTGTGAGGCATCATTCACATCAGGCAATGCTTCTTGTGAAAAGCAAACCCAGAACTGGTGTGTTTTTTATAGGGCAGGGCAGCTGTAACAAACACCTCCAATCTCATCTCATTGAATGGACTCCAGTTGGCTGACACCTCACTCCAATTAGCTCTTGGAGATGTAATTAGTCTAGGGGTTCACATACTTTTTCCACCTGCACTGTGAATGTTTACATGGTGTGTTCAATAAAAACATGGTAACATTTAATTCTTTGTGTGTTATTAGTTTAAGCAGACTGTGATTGTCTATTGTTGTGACTTAGATGAAGATCAGATCACATTTTATGACCAATTTGTGGAGAAATCCATATCATTCCAAAGGGTTCACATACTTTTTCTTGCAACTGTATATATACCTCCATATTGAACAACCAGCAGTAGACTCGTCTTAAATCGCCTATGCCTGCAACTTTCCCATGGACTTCGCTCCACCAAACTTTCAGGGTGCCCAGCAGAGGCTCCGTTCCTGCCATGCTCTCTCTGGCACTTCCGTTACGGCCGGCACTGGTGCGATGGAGGTGTGTGCTCCCCTTTTTCATAAAATGAGCTGATCCACAATAAATAAAAAAATGAAAGGTGCTGCTATAAGTGTTCAGCGCACACTTTTTTTACAATGGAACAGTATGGGGAAAGTATGTCACTTTATGGTTTCAGTCTGAGACATCCGGTAAAGCAGTAATGTATACGTTTTTTGTATACATTTAACAGATGGCAAAAAATTTGATGTGCATCCAGCCTTAGTGTGGCAGAATAAGCACTAGTACACAGCGGAGCAGCGGGACAGAGAGGGGAGGCTGCCATGTACTGACAGAGAGCACAAACTGGTCAGCGGTGTAAGTCCGTCTCATTTATCATTTTCTACACCTGTTTTAGGCATAGAAAATGGTCTTAATATAAGACAGCTAGGAAGCTGTCTTACATTTAGTAGCAACAGTGGATCCGCCGAAGTAATGTACAGGCGCTGGCCTCTGCATAACTTCGGCGGATCCACCACTAGCACAGGGCCTTATTAAGACCGCCATCTAAAACGCTGTTGTCTACATATCACCAACATACAGTTGGCTAAGTTGTTAGCACTGGTGCCATGCATCGCTGGGGGTCCTAGGTTTGAATCCGACCAAGGACAACATCTGCATGGAGTTTGTATGTTCTCCCTTTGTTTGCTTGGGTTTCCTCCGGGTACTCCGACACGCCAAAGACATGCTGATAGGGAAATTAGATTGTGAGCCCCATTGGGGACAACGTGATGTCTGCAAAGCATTGCGGAATATGTCAGCGCTATATAAGTGCGTTAAATAAATAACATACAGATATACTGGATAATAGCTCATACGGCGACTGGATAACAAACACTGTAATATTATAGTCCCATGACTGGATAACATCATCATACAGTGATTGCATAACACTGCCATATAGTCACTGGATAACACCTTCATACAGTGACTGGATAACACCACCATACGGTGACTGGAAAACGCTGACATACAGTGACTGGATAATGACGCAAGAGGGCACAGTACAGGGTATGGTTAGGGGGCACAATGCAGAATACAAGGGAGCATATTACAGGGTAGGAACACAGTCAAGTGATCCTGTGACGTTAGAAGGTCCTTATGGTGCATGCGGTTTAGACACTAGAGACTCACGGATGTTTAGTATTCACTGTTCACCGTACTGGTAATACTGTATGTGTGTCACTGCCTGAAGGACGGTTAAAACTAAAATAATGAACCTTTATTGGTAAGTAAATCTAAAACGGGCAAATCCTTGGTTCTCTATGATTAAGAGACAGGCACTTGTGGGATTGCGTGGAGAGCGCGATAACGCAACAGATCACCCGCTATCACACTACCAGTCCCCACACAGATGGAGGGTCTATATAGTAACTACTGACCCTGACCTAGTAACATAGTATATAAGGCCGAAAAAAGACATTTGTCCATCCAGTTCAGCCTGTTATCCTGCAAGTTGATCCGGAGGAAGGCAAAAAAAAAAACTGTGAGGTAGAAGCCAATTTTTCCCACTTAAGGGGGGAAAAATTCCTTCCCGACTCCAATAAGGCAATCAGAATAACTCCCTGGACCTGGATGTGTAAGCTTTATTTCTCTGCGGCGTGGGGTACCAGGTTACTACCCACAACTAAAATATCGGCTGCCAACAGGTGTGTGGTGTACTGTATATTCATACATCACCTGTCGCACTATCCGATGGATGCAATCAGACTCGGTCTGTATCAGAACAAAGAATGATCCCTATTTAAATGCGATAGTTCCTTGGCTGGTCAGGAGAAATTGCTACACCACATACACTAGCGCCCCTCCATATGGCCAGTATTGAGCCGTGACCCAGGGGTGCTATTAACACAGATAACCTCACTTCTATTAGGTTCCTGTATCGGTATGCAGTGGAGCGCAATAATTATCTAGACAGCTACCAGAATGGCTAACACAGCTGAGCTCTCTCAGCCCGCTCAACGCATTTCTGTGTCCTTTGGGCCGCACACTTCGTCAGTAGCTGGGCAGGATCTGAGAGGCAAAAGTCTAGCTAAATATTGGCACCGGCGGTGACTGCTGAGAAACCCAACCATAAACAGGGGAACCATGACCACCACCCCCTCCCTCCTTTCAAACACCCCACCTTCTAGGGAAATAACCTCAAGACTACCAGATTTTGGGTGGTGATTACAGTTGAGCGGACACCTGGATGTTCGGGTTCGGCCTAACTTCACAAAAAAGTTTAAGTTCAGGACCCGAACTTGACCCCTAACCCGAACCCCATTGAAGTCAATGGGGACCTGAACTTTTGAGCACTAAAATGGCTCTAAAGGGAAATGACTTTAAATAACAAAAAATACGTAAAAAAAAAAAAAAAAATCTTGATCTAGGAGGACGAGGTCCATATGGAGTAGGAGGTTGAGGAGGCAGTGGATGTGGCGGTGTAGGTGGAAGTGGAGGAGGTAGCCTACACTGGTTTTTTGGTTAAAATTTATATACAGTACAGACCAAAAGTTTGGACACACCTTCTCATTCAAAGAGTTTTCTTTATTTTCATGACTATGAAGGCATCAAAACTATGAATTAACACATGTGGAATTATATACATAACAAACAAGTGTGAAACAACTGAAAATATGTCAAATTTTAGGTTCTTCAAAGTAGCCACCTTTTGCTTTGATTACTGCTTTGCACACTCTTGGCATTCTCTTGATGAGCTTCAAGAGGTAGTCCCCTGAAATGGTCTTCCAACAGTCCTGAAGGAGTTCCCAGAGCTGCTTAGCACTTGTTGGCCCTTTTGCCTTCACTCTGCGGTCCAGCTCACCCCAAACCATCTCTATTGGGTTCAGGTCCGGTGACTGTGGAGGCCAGGTCATCTGGCGCAGCACCCCATCACTCTCCTTCATGGTCAAATTGCCCTTACTTTCAAAGTTTTCCCAATTTTTCGGCTGACTGACTGACCTTCATTTCTTAAATTAATGATGGCCACTAGTTTTTCTTTACTTAGCTGCTTTTTTCTTGCCATAATCCAAATTCTAACAGTCTATTCAGTAGGACTATCAGCTGTGTATCCACCGGATGGTCCTAACCCCGTTTATAAGGCAAGAAATCCCACTTATTAAACCTGACAGGGCACACTTGTGAAGTGAAAACCATTTCAGGGGACTACCTCTTGAAGCTCATCAAGAGAATGCCAAGAGTGTGCAAAGCAGTAATCAAAGCAAAAGGTGGCTACTTTGAAGAACCTAAAATTTGACATATTTTCAGTTGTTTCACACTTGTTTGTTATGTATATAATTCCACATGTGTTAATTCATAGTTTTGATGCCTTCATAGTCATGAAAATAAAGAAAACTCTTTGAATGAGAAGGTGTGTCCAAACTTTTGGTCTGTACTGTATATATATATTTTTTTAATTGGGGTACACCCCAAAGCATTGGGAAATATAACCTGTGATAACCCAGTCCAGTCGTGCAGTGCAGGCCAGCACCTCCAAGGCGTAAAGGGCAAGCTCAGGCCATGTGCCCAATTTGGAAACCCAGAAGTTGCAGGGGGCACACCCATCAGTCAGTTCGTGTAGGCGTGTGCACACATACTGCCCCACCATGTCGCACTTCCCCGTGATGTTCACAATCCAATTGGATATCTGCTCTATCAACTTTTGATGTTCTTTTCTGCGCCTACCATGTTGATCACGGCTAGTGGTGAATCAGGGTTCCATGCCGGAGAGGGAGCGTGAGAAAGAGAGACCACATCCAAGGGAGATCAATGGATGAAATTTAATTGTGATCTAGCGGAAATGTGGGAAAAGTTATTAAAACGGAAGAATCGAAGGAGAGGAGGGGGCGCGCGGCAATTACCCACTCATGACTTAGGGAGGTAGTGACGATAAATAACAATACAGGACTCTTAAGATGCCCTGTTATTGGAATGATTATTCAAAAATTATAGCGAATGTCACTGCAGTATTTTGGATTTGAAAACATTAGACAGGAGAGGCCCACAATCCATTTGGATATTTTTTCTATCAACTTTCGATGTTCTTTTCTGGGCCTACCATGTTGATCACGGTTATCGGCGAATCAGGGTTCCACGCCGGAGAGGGAGCATGAGAAAGAGAGACCACATCCAAGGGAGGTTAATTTTTTTAAATTAAATATGATCGAGCGGAAAAGTGGGACAAATTATTGAAGCGCAAATGTGGAGCAAGTTGTTAAAGTTTAAGCATTGAATGAAAGAAGGTGGCGCGCATCAATTAAAGACGATTTTTTTAAATTTTATTAAATTTTATTCCCTGTCACCTTTGCAGAGCAGGGGTTAATATACTGCAAAACTGGTAAAATGTCACCTTGTAACAGATGATTTTTTGAAATTTATGTCCCTATCACCTATGCAGAGCAGGAGTTTAATCACGGCAAAAATGGTCAAATGTCACCCAAGAATGTAACAGACATATTAGTGAAATGTTTTTACCTGTCTACTAGGTATAGCAGGGGTATATCACAGCCAATAATTGGTGAATTTCACCCGAGACTGTAACAGACAAATTTGTGAAATTTGTTTACCTGTCTACTAGGTAGAGCAAGGGTATATCACACCCAAACATTTCACCAGAAAATGTAACAGACAAATTAGTGAAAATAAAATACGTACAAATTTAAAAAATATAAACTTGATTGGGTCATTGTCACTAGTGGGGTACCTCAGGGGTCAGTATTGGGCCCTATTCTCCAATATATTTATTAATGATCTTGTAGAAAGCTTGCATAGTAAAGTATCAATTTTCGCAGATGACACTAAACTGTGTAAAGTAATTTACACTGAACAACACTAGAGAAAGAAATACCATAGCACAGCTGCACCTCCAAAAATAAAGCATAATTTTATTGAAACATATAAGTTAAAAACATGGATGGACAAGGCAAACCCCACACATGGGGAAAGATTTAAAGTGCTACAGTGCATGAATGACCATATAATCACAGAACCATAACAGGAAACAGTAAAATATCTGCAAACCCTAGGTGGAATACTTATCATGGAGCACAGTGGTAGCACATGGAGTAACAAAAACCCATCAGTGAGGGGAGCCAAGCAGTCCTAACGCGTATCGCTAGTGCAAATACTAGCTTCTTCAGAGGTCCATGTAAGTACGAGTGACTGTTAGAACATTTATAGTTCACATAGTTAAGACATAATTAAATAAACCTGTGGTAAGAGCTGATCAAGGAGCGGTCATCTACAGAGGGGACAAGGGAGGGGGTGGCAAGGTATATGAGTTACCTGGATCCTCCCCGGTGCATGCTCGCGCGCATCTGTGAGTGCCGGAACAAGCCGGCGTGTTGGAGAAACAAGTGCGCATGCGCAAGATGGCACCCAAACCGGAAGCCGATGCCGGGCTGCGCTCCAAAGACCGGAAGCGCAGCCCGGCATCGACGTCACAGCCGGTCACCAGCCTGCGCCGTGACACCCAATGGAACGCAAACAAACAGGGGGTACAAGCAAGCGCGATGGAGTGCAGAAAGCGATCAAACCGCCATATATCTATACCTTATAAAATCAGGCCAATAAGATGTTCACAGATTATAGCAGAATATGTATAAGATGGGCCAATGAAGTACTTGCATGATGTAATTAAAAAATATATATATGTATAATAACATGATTGTGCATCCAATATAATTATATACCCACAAAAAGTAATTCAATAAGTCAATAATTACATATAAATATATACAAGTATATTGATATTGAAAATTACAAAATCACAACATAATTATTCTATCATAATATAAGCAAACCCTTCAAACCATGATTAATACCACAAAAGACCCACATTAATTAATTTTTATGTGACATTTTATGTTATAGTGCAATAGATACATTAAAAAGAACAAATTCATGAGGGCATACAACCCTAAAGGCAATATTCCTCATTGGCTCCAATAACAAGGTTATGCAAACAAAGGGCATCCTGCACCCACAACCCCTGTCTCCCTGAGTATGTGCATTTTGTGCACATGAATTTAATACTCCAATAAATAATATCAATACTATCAGGGTGAAAACGAACCAAATAGTGGCAGACCATGCACCGGGGAGAAGGGGACTGGCCAAGCAAGCGCAAAGTTAGGAAGAGCATACATATTGCTATATACTAAATACATATAGAAATTAAAATAAACAATCAATAAACACTGTATACATATAGAAAATATATACAAGGCAGTTAGTGGACAAAAGTACATCATATTGCAATATTGTGGAAAATTCCAAACAATATCAGACAGTGTCCGAAGTACAAAAAAGTCATTACAAAAATATATAAGTGTAAAGGGTGTCCCAGCGGGGCACACAACAAACAAAAAACTTGAGTATGTCTCACTGGACACCAGTGAGAAAGTGCTGAGTGCTTCATAGATATGTCCCTGTGGGTGTGAGGGATAAACAGACACAACCGTCCCATGTACCCTGACAATCACGGGGAGAGCATGTAATAGGTGAAGAAGAGCAAGTGAACACAATCCATAGGTCCTCTGTTCCCGCATTCCAGTGTCGTCCAACCTCCTTAAACCTAAGGAAGGAAGAATAAAATAAAATAAATAAAGTGAGAGTGAAGCTAGACCAAATAGAGTGGACTAGCTAAGTGATACATAGATCTGTTCAAAATAAGACAGAACTTATGTGTAATAGCCAGTAAAAGTTAGCTCCTCATTCAGGCCACCTGGGGCCTGTGAACCAAGGTTAAAAATCCACCTCGATTCTGATCGGAGCAAACTCCTGGAAATGTGTATCCCCCTGATGTTACTTCGAACAATGTCCAACCCCACCACCCGTAAATCGTCGTACCTGCCATCATGATTATCCAGGAAATGGGTTGCCACTGATGTTAGGGGTTTTTCCCCCTTACTTCTGTCCCGGTCTGCCAGCCGAATATTCAAAGTATGTTGCTGTACTCTCTTCCTGAGCTCCTGCATGGTCTGGCCCACATAGATCCTGTTACAAGGACAAAGAAGGGCATAAACTACATTTTTGGAGCGGCAGTTGACATAATGTTTAAGATTCACTCTGTTGTCTTCTCCGTAGATAAAGCTGTCCGAGTTCAGCATAAATTGGCAAACATTGCAGTCTCCACAAGGATATGTACCTTTTAGTGTGCCTCCTCTACCCGTGGTGCCCACCGGGCGTTGAAAGTGGCTACGGACGAGGGTATCTTTAAGGTTTGGAGCCCTCCTTGCTATAATCCTAGGTCTATCGTCAACATGCGTTGCCAATTTACCGTCTGCTAGGAGTAGAAACCAATGTGTGTTAAGGATTTTGTACAGGTCAGAACACTGGTTATTGTATCTAGTGATCACACGTACCTTGTTGTCCCGTGGTCTTGTTGTCCCTCACGTTTGGATTCCTTTGCCCTTTCAAATGCCTGGGATACAACCTTTTTAGGGTAACCCCTCTCGTGTAACCTTGAAGATAAATCCTTTGCGGCCACCTTAAAGTCACCAAATGGTATGCCTTTCTTTAAATGTACCGGGTGAAAGCTCGCAAAATGAAGTAGATTATTGGTTGCAGTACTTTTGCGGAACAAAGATGTCACAATTCTTGAATCCTGCAACTTTATTCGAAGATCCAGGAACCTCAGACTCAGAGATTTTATGTGTCAGGAATATATTAAGCGGTTTCTCATTGAGGTAGCCAATGAAGCGTTCACAATCCTGTCTGGAGCCCTGCCAAAAAAAGATAATGTCATCAATAAAGCGATACCAGCCCACCACATGATCCCTGAACTGATCCAATGGGTACACCCAGGTGGCCTCCCACCAACCTAAAAAGAGGTTGGCATAGGAAGGCGCACACCGTGCACCCATGGCGGTACCAGAAATCTGCCTAAAGAAGGTACGGTCGAAAACAAAATAATTGTGTGAGCACAAATTCTAATAAGCTCACCAGGAACATGAGGTGGGCTGGATCGCCAGAGGTGGAGCCAGACAGGAAAAATTTGACAGCAGCAAGTCCATCACTGTGGGGAATGTTTGAGTACAGTGACTTGACGTCACATGTAACCATCAAAGTATCAGGCGGTAGAACAAAATCCCTCAATTCTTGTATCAGGTGCATGGAGTCCCGAATATATGATTTAAGGCCCAACACGAACGACTGTAGAAAAAAATCCAAATAAATACATGCCTGTTCGCAAAGGCCCCCAATGCCTGCCACAATAGGACGGCCAGGTGGATTCTCTAGGTGTTTGTGCACCTTAGGTAACATATAGAACGTAGGTGTAATCGGACAGCTTACCTCCAAGAACTGGAGTTCCCGCTTGGTAATGATCCTGATCTCAAACGCTCTCTTCAGGAGTTGGTCTAATTTTTTCTTAAATGTTATGGTCGGATCTTCCTTCCTTAGGTTTAAGGAGGTTGGACGACACTGGAATGCGGGAACAGAGGACCTATGGATTGTGTTCACTTGCTCTTCTTCACCTATTACATGCTCTCCCCGTGGTTGTCAGGGTACATGGGACGGTTGTGTCTCTGTTTATCCCTCACACCCACAGGGACATATCTATGAAGCACTCAGCACTTTCTCACTGGTGTCCAGTGAGACATACTCAAGTTTTTTGTTTGTTGTGTGCGCCGCTGGGACACCCTTTACACTTATATATTTTTGTAATGACTTTTTTGTACTTCGGACACTGTCTGATATTGTTTGGAATTTTCCACAATATTGCAATATGATGTACTTTTGTCCACTAACTGCCTTGTATATATATATTTATTTTCTATATGTATACAGTGTTTATTGATTGTTTATTTTAATTTCTATATGTATTTAGTATATAGCAATATGTATGCTCTTCCTAACTTTGCGCTTGCTTGGCCGGTCCCCTTCCATGGTCTTCCACTATTTGGTTCGTTTTCACCCTGATAGTATTGATATTATTTATTGGAGTATTAAATTCATGTGCACAAAATGCACATACTCAGGGAGACAGGGGTTGTGGGTGCAGGATGCCCTTTGTTTGCATAACCTTGTTATTGGAGCCAATGAGGAATATTGCCTTTAGGGTTGTATGTCCTCATGAATTTGTTCTTTTTAATGTATCTATTGCACTATAACATAAAATGTCACATACAAATTAATTAATGTGGGTCTTTTGTGGTATTAATCATGGTTTGAAGGGTTTGCTTATATTATGATAGAATAATTATGTTGTGATTTTGTAATTTTCAATATCAATATACTTGTATATATTTTTATGTAATCATTGACTTATTGAATTACTTTTTGTGGGTATATAATTATATTGGATGCACAATCATGTTATTATACATATATATATTTTTTAATTACATCATGCAAGTACTTCATTGGCCCATCTTATACATATTCTGCTATAATCTGTGAACATCTTATTGGCCTGATTTTATAAGGTATAGATATATGGCGGTTTGACCGCTTTCTGCACTCCATCGCGCTTGCTTGTACCCCCTGTTTGTTTGCGTTCCATTGGGTGTCAAGGCGCAGGCTGGTGACCGGCTGTGACGTCGATGCCGGGCTGCGCTTCCGGTCTTTGGAGCGCAGCTCGGCATCAGCTTCCGGTTTGGGCGCCATCTTGCGCATGCGCACTTGTTTCTCCAACACGCCGGCTTGTTCCGGCACTCACAGTTGCGCGCGACCATGCACCGGGGAGGATCCAGGTAACTCATATACCTTGCCACCGCCTCCCTTGTCCCCTCTGTAGATGACCGCTCCTTGATCAGCTCTTACCACAGGTTTATTTAATTATGTCTTAACTATGTGAACTATAAATGTTCTAACAGTCACTCGTACTTACATGGACCTCTGAGGAAGCTAGTATTTGCACTAGCGATACGCGTTAGGACTGCTTGGCTCCCCTCACTGATGGGTTTTTGTTACTCCATGTGCTACCACTGTGCTCCATGATAAGTATTCCACCTAGGGTTTGCAGATATTTTACTGTTTCCTGTTATGGTTCTGTGATTATATGGTCTTTCATGCACTGCAGCACTTTAAATCTTCCCCATGTGTGGGGTTTGCTTGTCCATCCATGTTTTTAACTTATAACTTATATGTTTCAATAAAATTATGCTTTATTTTTGGAGGTGCGGCTGTGCTATGGTATTTCTTTCTCTAGTGTTGTTCATGGTTGCTCTTTGATACCAGGCCTGCACTCCGTTTTATATATATTTTTAGGTGTGCCCCTCATTGTTTAGTTGTGCATCCATTGTTTTAGTGTCAAGTAATTTACACTGAAGAGGACAGTATACTACTACAGTGGGATCTGGATAGATTGGAGGCTTGGGCAGATAAGTGGCAGATGAGGTTTAACACTGACAAATGTAAAGTTATGCATATGGAAAGGAATAATGCAAGTCACCCGTACATACTAAATGATAAAACACTCGGTAACACTGACATGGAAAAGGATCTAGGAGCTAGGAATTTTAATAAACAGCAAACTAAGCTGCCAAGGGCAATAAGATAATGGGTTGCATCAGAAGGGGCATAGATGCTCGTGATAAGAACATAGTCCTACCACTTTACAAATCGCTAGTCAGACCACACATGGAGTACTGTGTACAGTTCTGGGCTCTTGTAAACAAGACAGACATAGAAGAGCTGGAGAAGGTCCAGAGGAGGGCAACTAAAGTAATAACTGGAATGGGGCAACTACAGTACCCTTAAAGATTATCAAAATTAGGGTTATTCACTTTAGAAAAAAGACGACTGAGGGGAGATCTAATTAATATGTATAAATATATCAGGGGTCAGTACAGAGATCTATCCCATCATCTATTTATCCCCAGGACTGTGACTGTGACGAAGGGACATCCTCTGCGTCTGGAGGAAAGAAGGTTTGTACACAAACATTGAAAAGGATTCTTTACGGTAAGAGCAGTGAGACTATGGAACTCTCTGCCTGAGGAGGTGGTGATGGTGAGTACAATAAAGGAATTCAAGAGGGGCCTGGATGTATTTCTGGAGCGTAATAATATTACAGGCTATAGCTACTAGAGAGGGGTCGTTGATCCAGGGAGTTATTCTGATTGCCTGATTGGAGTCGGGAAGGAATTTTTTATTCCCCTAAAGTGGGGAAAATTGGCTTCTAATCACAGGTTGTTTTTTTTTTGCCTTCCTCTGGATCAACTTGCAGGATAACAGGCCGAACTGGATGGACAAATGTCTTTTTTCGGCCTTATGTACTTATGTACTATGAGGTAGAGGTCTATATGGAGTAGGAGTTTGAGAAGGCAGTGGACGTTGCGGTGTAGGTGGAAGCGGCGGTGGAGGAGGACGAGGTAGCCAACACTGGTTTTTGGTTTAAATTTTTTATTTTTATTTTTTAATTAGGGTGCACTCCAAAAGAGTGGTAAATATCCAAAATACAACAATGAGCAATTGCGCTGTAGTATAACAATGGCTGGTTAAGGTCGGAATACATGTCTATTCTGCACAAGGTACAGATAAGTCCTGTAGGATCCATGCCTGGTTCATTTTAATGAACGTGAGCTGGTCCACATTGGCTGTGGACAGGCGGCTGCGCTTGTCTGTGGTAATGCCCCATGCTGTGCTAAACACACGTTCAGACAATACACTGGCTGCAGGGCAGGCCAGCACCTCCAAGGCGTAAAGGGCAAGCTCAGGCCATGTGCCCAATTTGGAGACCCAGAAGTTGAAGGGGGCAGACCCGTCATTCTGTACGTGTAGGCGTGTGCACACATACTGCTCCAACATGTTGCTGAAATGCTGGCTGCCTGCTAAGATGTTTCATATCAGCTGGTGGTGCTGGTCGTTGTGGCATGCTGACAAAGCTTTTCCACATTTCGGCCATGCTAACCCTGCCTTCTGAGCAGTGGCGTACGCACAATCCATGGGGCCCCGGTGCGAAACTGATCCATGGGGCCCCCTCCCAACCTGCCCCCCCCCCCCCCCCCCCCCACTACCTCCCCTACCAGTGGTGTAACTGTAGTGTTATGGGCCACAGTGCAAACCTTTTTACAAAGAAGCAGCAGATTTTCTTACTAAGGGCTCTTTCCATGCGGCTAATCTGCTGTGTGAATGAGTGCCAAGCCCTATTCTGGACAGCAGAGACACGGAGCAGTAACCTGATTGACGGTGATCTTTTTACTACAAAATCACGGTGACAACTTTATCTCACTGTGATTTTGTAGTAAAAAGATCACAGAGAGGCACAGAGCATTATCAATCATGTTAATGCTCCATGTCTCTGCTGTCCGGAACGGGGCTTGGCACTCTTTCCCGCAGCAGATTCCACGCACGGGATCTGCTCGTGTGAAAGAGCCCTAAGCCCAATGCATGGATACACTCACCCAGTCCTAATAAAATCTGGTCCTACCTCATCCAGGGTGTCACTGGCGTCGGCGTGATGTCCGCTGGATCCAGAACAAGGTCCCTGTGGTGAGAAAAAAAGAATAATCACATAAGGAAGAAATGGTGACTGCCCCTGTGAAATCACCAGCAGGGGGCGCTGTGCTGGCCTGTAAGACTGAGCCATGCCAATGTATAGCAGGGTAATCTAGGACATTTCCCCTAAATGCAACCACACAGTACTAATGCCCACCTTGTGGCCCCTCACAGTAGTTATGCCCAGATATGTGCCCCATCATAGTAGTTATGCCCAGATATGTATCCCCTTACAGTAGTTATGCCCAGATATGTGCCTCCCTCACAGTAGTAATACCAGATTATGTGTCCCCTCACAGTAGTAATGCCCAGTTATGTGCCCCCTCACAGTAGTAATGCCAAATATGTGCCCCCTCACAGTAGTAATGCCCAGATTATGTGTCCCCTCACAGTAGTAATGCCATATTATGTGTCTCCTCACAGTAGTAATGCCAGATTATGTGCCCCCTCACAGTAGTAATGCCCAGATTATGTGTACCCTCACAGTAGTAATGCCCAGATTATGTGTCCCCTCACAGTAGTAATGCCAGATTATGTGTCCCCTCACAGTAGTAATGCCAGATTATGTGCCCCCTCACAGTAGTAATGCCAGATTATGTGCCCCTCACAGCAGTTATGGCAGATTATGTGCCCCTTCACAGTATTTATGCCCAGTTATGTGCCCCCTCAAAGTAGATATGCCCAGATGTGCCCCCTCAGAGTAGTTATGCCAGATTATGTGCCCCTTCACAGTAGTAATGCCAGATTATGTGCCCCCTCACAGTAGTAATGCCAGATTATGTGCCCCCTCACAGTAGTAATGCCAGATTATGTGCCCCTTACAGCAGTAATGCAAGATTATGTACCCCTTCACAGTACAGTCCTGATCAAAAGTTTAAGACCACTTGAAAAATGGCAAAAAATCATATTTAGCATGGCTGGATCTTAACAAGGTTCTAAGTAGAGCTTCAACATGCAACAAGAAGAAATGGGAGTGAGACAAAACATTTTTTGAGCATTCAATTTAATGAAAACAACGAATAAACTGAAACAGGCTGTTTTTCAGCTAATGAAAAGTTTAGGACCACACCTCCAAAAAAAAACTAAACCCCCCAAAACAGAAATCCAACTTCTAAACATGAACTCAGTAATAAGTAGCTCTGCTGTTATTGTTTATCACTTCAAAAATTCGTTTCGGCATGCTTGATGCAAGCATTTCCAGGAGGTGAGTGGGAACATTTCTCCAAGTGGTGAAGACAGCCGCACGAAGGCCATCTACTGTCTGGAACTGTTGTCCATTTTTGTAAACTTCCCTTGCCATCCATCCCCAAAGGTTCTCAATTGGATTTAGATCAGGGTAACACGCAGGATGGGTCAAAAGAGTGATGTTATTCTCCTGGAAGAAGTCCCTTGTCCTGTGGGCATTGTGTACTGTAGCGTTGTCCTGTTGAAAAACCCAGTCGTTACCACACAGACGAGGGCCCTCAGTCATGAGGAATGCTCTCTGCAACATCTGGACATAGCCAGCAGCCGTTTGACGCCCCTGCACTGAAGGAAAAAGCAGCCCAGACCATTATGGCGCCCCCTCCACTGTGGCGTGTAGAAAACATCTCAGGTGGGATCTGCTTGTCATGCCAGTAACGTTGGAAACCATCAGGACCATCAAGGTTAAATTTTTTCTCATCAGAGAATAAAACTTTCTTCCACCTTTTGAATGTCCCATGTTTGGTGCTCTCTTGCAAAGTCCAAACGAGCAGTTCTGTGGCGTTTAAGGAGACTTTTTTTGTTTTTGAAGCCCTTCAGTCTCAGATGCCGTTTGATGGTTATGGGGCTGCAGTCAGCACCAGTAAGGGCCTTAATTTGGGTCGAGGATCGTGCAGTGTCTTGACGGACAGCCAATTGGATCCTCCGGCTCAGTGCTGATGAAATTTTTTTGGGTCTTC
Organism: Bufo bufo; assembly: GCF_905171765.1. NCBI lineage: Eukaryota > Metazoa > Chordata > Amphibia > Anura > Bufonidae > Bufo > Bufo bufo. The sequence continues at coordinate 498,302,249 of NC_053392.1, forward strand.
CACTTGACTTTTTTTGTTCCATAACCGTCAAGCATAATTAAAGAAATTCCAAATGACTGTCTTACTGCGTCCCACCTCAGCAGCGATGGCGCACTGTGAGAGACCCTGCTTATGCAGTTCAACAACCCGACCACGTTCAAAAAAAGAGTTTTTTTGCCTTTGCCATCACAACGTATGACTACCTCACAGAAAATGACAATGAATCCACATCTTTGCACAGATTTGGCCTTTTAAAGGCATGTGGTCCTAAAATTTTAATCAGCTGAAAAACAGCCTGTTTCAGTTTAATCGTTATTTTCAATTAATTGAATGCTCAAAAAATGTTTTGTCTCACTCTCATTTCTTCTTGTTGCATGTTGAAGCTCTACTTGGAACCTTGTTAAGATCCAACAATGTAAAATATGATGTTTTGCCATTTTTCAAGTGGTCTTAAACTTTTGATCAGGACTGTATTTATGCCCAGTTATGTGCCCCCTCAAAGTAGATATGCCCAGATATGTGCCCTCTCAGAGTGGTTATGACAGATTATGTGTCACCTCACAGTAGTAATGCCAGATTATGTGCCCCTTCACAGTATTTATGCCCGGTTATGTGCCCCCTCAATTATGTGTCCCCTCACGGTAGTAATGCCAGAATATATGCCCCTCACAGTAGTAATGCCAGATTATGTGCCCCTCACAGTAGTTATGGCAGATTATGTGCCCCTTAACAGTATTTATGCCCAGTTATGTACCCCCTCAGAGTGGTTATTCTAGATTATGTGCCCCTCACATTAGATATGCCCACATATGTGCCCCTCACAGTGGTTATGCCAGATTACGTGCCCCCTCACAGTAGTTATGCCTTCATATGTGCCCCCCTCACAGTAGTTATGATAGATTAGGTGCCCCCTCAAATTAGTTATGGCAGATAACGCCAGTAGAAATGCCCACTTTTGTGCCCCCTCACTCTAGTTGTGCCCATCAACCCCCCCCCTGCCCCTGCGCCCGGTCTGCAGCGTTAGAAGAAAAAAAAAAACATACTTACCTTCTTCCCTGATGATAGGAGGCAGATTGCCAGGCTTTCAGGTCTCCTCCCACAGCCAGCAGCGCGTTGTAGGGCCAGCAGGGGGAGCTCCTGAGCTCTAAAGATCAGTGAAGCAGGGAGGAGAGAGGTTTCCCTGCTTCACTATGGAAACGGAACTGCCTGGCCGGGAGTGAGTGAGTGCGCGCTCCCCCCCCCCCCCATATTATACATGTAATTGCCACTGTACTTCATGCTGGGCCCCATCAGAGCGCTCCACAAGCGGCCGGGCCCTCTGGAGTGCCGGGCCTGGTCGCAACTGCGATTCCTGTGACCCCTGTATGTACGCCAGTGCTTCTGAGGTGCTGGTGGTGCCCCAGCTGCGTTGGCAACCTCTTCCTCCTCCTCTGCCTTCGCCTTGTGCTTCCACTGTGTTCACGCTGTCAGGTGGGAATGCCACCAGCAGTGCATCTACCAGCGTGCGCTTGTACTCGCACATCTTACGATCACGCTCTAGTGACGGAATTAAGGACGGTACGTTGTCCTTGTAACGGGGATCCAGCAGCGTGGCCACCCAAAAATCAGCACAAGTTAGAATGTGGGCAACTCGGCGGTCGTTGCGGAGACACTGCAGATCCTCTGTTTGCGGGGTGGCAGGTGACACTGTCACTTCAGAGGTGGATGAAGAGGCCGAGACTGCAGCAGAAGAGGAAGCAGGAGGAGCCAGAGACCTTTCTTGGTTTTTGAGGTGTCTACTCCACTGCAGCTCGTGCTTTGCACTTCGATGCCTGGTCATGCAGGTTGTGCTCAGGTTGAGAACGTTTATGCCTCTCTTCAGGCTCTGATTGCACAGCGTGCAAACCCCTCGTGTCTTGTCGTCAGCACATTGTCTGAAGAACTGCCACGCCAGGGAACTCCTTGGAGCTGGCTTTGGTGTGCTCGATACCTTGCTGCGGTGGGCAGTAGCAGGTGTACTGTCTAGGGGACGGCCGCTCTGCTTTTGCACCCTGCTCCCTCTTCTGCTGTGCTGGTGGCTCTGTGCGACCTCCACCTCTTCCTCCGAACTTCACAGGTCACTCGCATGACCTTGATTCCATGTGGGGTTGAGGACCTCATCGTCCTGCACATCATCTTCCACCCAGTCTTCACCCCTGCCCTCCTTGTCGGTGTGCACACTTTCGAAAGCCACAGCAGTTGGCACCTGTGTTTCGTTATCATCCGAGACGTGCTGCGGTGGTCCTCCCATGTACTCATCTTGAAACATAAGTGGTTTTCGGCCCAAAATTGGTGTTTTTTTAATAACAGAATAGAACAGCAGTATCTAACGCATGTATCTCACACTGACAGATGAAGCAAAGGCTGCAAATTAAGATTTTGGCCCAAAATGGGTGTTTTTTTAATAACAGTATAGAACACCAGTAGTAATGGACGAACATCTGCCGGGACGGTTCGCGAACGCGATCAAATGTTCACGAACCGCAAGTTCGTAGCGGGTCCCATTCATTTTAAAACCTTCAGCTCATATTTGCAGCCAAAAAATAATTACTAGAAGTGCACAAATAGTCCCACAACAGGGACAGTGACATTCCAGAGGTATTATTCGAATTTGCGATCTCCATTCATTATTTTTTTCAATGCAAAATATCGGCAAAATAATTTTTGCGTACGCGCATGCGCAAATGCACTATAAAGTACCCAAATGCACTATATAGAAAGTATATTGGTATATAACACCCTGCTTCAATCAGTTTTTTGGGGGGACCACTGGTATATCACACCAGTAGAAATTATTTGTTCCAATAACACTTGTCCCTCTATATATCTGCAGTATCGCAGCAGAACCGCACACAACTGCCGCACAATACAAATGCACTATAATATACTTTCTAACATAGAAAGTATATGATAACATTGTACAAGGAAGGAAATTTATTAGAATATACATAAAGATAAAACGTAACCTTTAATAATGTTACGATGAGGTATGTCCATGTGCTGAAACGTCTCAATTGGCTGTCCTGTACCACCTGATATATGTGTCATGGGTCAAAGTTCTTCACAATGTAAAAGAATATGGCGGGCGCAAATATCTCCATATGTTCGGCGAATCGCGAACACGCAAAGTTCGCCGTGAAACGACCGCCGGGTGAACCGCAAGGACATCTCTAAACACCAGTATCTAACGCGTGTATCTCACAATGACAAATGCAGCAAGGGCTGCAATATTAAGTACTTTGCCCAAAATGAGTGTTTTTTTTTAAACCCAGAATATTATTGCTGTATTTCAAGATTGTATTTCACACTGACAGATGCAGATAAGGCCGCAAATTTAGTTTTTTTGCCCAAAATGGGTGTTTTTTTAATAACAGAATATGACAGCAGTATATAACGATTGAATTTCACACGTACAGATGCAGAAAAGGCTGAAAAATTTAGTATTTTGCCCAAAAAAGGGTGTTTTTTAAAACCCAGAAAATTATAGCTGTATTTCTAGCTTAAATTGCACACTGACTAATGTGGCAGAGGGCCCAGATGGAGGGTATTGCCAAAAATGGGTGTTTTTTAAAACCCAGAAAATTATTGAAGTACAGGTTAAACTCGAAAAATTAGAATATCGTGCAAAGTTCATTTATTTCAGTAATGCAACTTGAAAGGTGAAACTAATATATGAGAGACTCATGCAAAGCGAGAAAGCCTTTATTTGTTATAATTTGGATGATTATGGCTTACAGCTTATGAAACCCCAAAGTCACAATTTTGAGGTACCATTTGCTTAGGGGATCTGGATTAATTAGCTGACTAGAGTGTGACACTTTGAGCCTAGAATATTGAACCTTTTCACAAAATAAAATTTTAAGCTGCAATAAGGCAATTCCTTTTCATTTGCATTACTGAAATAAATGGACTTTTGCACGATATTCAAATTTTCGAGTTTCACCTGTATACCAAGCTTGTTTTTAACAATCACAGATGCAGCAAAGGCTGCCATATTAAGTACTTTGCCCAAAAAGGGTGTTTTTTTAATAACAGAATATGACAGCAGTATATAACGCTTGAATTTCACACTGACAGATGCAGAAAAGGCCGCAAATTAAGTATTTTGACCAAAAAGGGTGTTTTTTTAATACCAGAATAGCACAGCAGTATCTAAAGCGTGTATCTCACACTGTCCGATGCAGACAAGGCCGCAAATTTAGTATTTTGCCCAAAAACTGTGTTTTTTTAATAACAGTATATGACAGCAGTATATAACGCTTGAATTTCACACTGACAGATGCAACAAGGGCTGTAAAATTTTAGTATTTTTCCCAAAAAGGGTGTTTTTTAAAACCCAGAAAATTATTGCTGTATTTCTAGCTTAAATTGCACACTGACTAATGCTGCAAAGGCCACAGATGTAGGGTCTTGCCAAAAATTGGTGATTTTTTTTAAACCCAGAATATAGTTGCAGTAGTTCAAGCTTCTATTTGACTGTCACAAATGCACATATGCTGTGCTGTTGCACAGAACTTACATAAAATGGCCGCCGCGCACTTAACTAACAGACGGATAAAAGTTATTTTTCTGGATCACTGGGCTCAGGGCAGGGTAAAAAGATTGTGCACTGCACCCACAAAACTAAATCTAGGTAGATCGGTGAGTTAACAAGCACTTCTGATTAAAGATTCTGTCCTATTCTCTCCCTCACAGCAGCAGCATCCTATCCCTACACTAATCAGAGCAGAGTGACGTGCAGCGCTACGTGACTCCAGCTTATATAGAGGCTGCGTCACATGCTGCACTGGCCAATCACAGCCATGCCTACTAATGGCTGTGATTGGGCTTCTAAGGGCACAGAGTTAAAGAGGACCTTTCACTAGAATAAAAAATGTAAACTAAGCATACAGACATGGAGAGCGGTGCCTAGGGATCTCCCTGCACTTACTATTATCCCTGGGCGCCGCTCCGTTCTCCCGGTATAGGCTCCAGTAGCTTCAAATGTTCGGTTCAACTGGGTGGAGCCTGCCGGCATCTCCTTCTCCCAGGCTGTAGCTCTGGCCAATCGCAGCGCTCAGCTCATAGCCTGAGAGAAAAAAAAAACTCTCAGGCTATGACCTGAGCGCTGCAATTGGCCAGCGCTACAGCCTGGGAGAAGGAGACACCGGCAGGCTCCACCCAGTTGAACAGAACATATGAAGCTACCGGAGCCTATACCGGGAGAACGGAGCGGCGCCCGGGGATAATAGTAAGTGCAGGGAGATCCCTGGGCGCCGCTCTCCATGTCTGTATGCTTAGTTTACATTTTTTATTCTAGTGAAAGGTCCTCTTTAAACGCTTGTTGATTGGCTGCTCTGCAGCCTTTCAAAAAGCGCCATAAAATAGCTGAACACCGAACCCGAACCCAAACTTTTACTGAAATGTTCGGGTCCGGGGTCCAATAATCCTAAAGTTCGGTACGAACACGAACTTTACAGTTCGGGTTCGCTCAACCCTAGTGGTGATTAGCCACAGCTTTATTGACTTTCTCTACTCAACGAAAAACCAGAGCCTTGAACTGCTCGAACGTTACTCATCAGGAGCGGTATGCCGGCCGCTGGACTCCCGGCGGGCAAGTCCACCATTTCTACTTAACTCCATACTGATATTTATGTTCGTACCGCCAGCTGTGACTTAAGAATAAGCATAATCGGAGAGACTAATAAACAGAAACAGAAATCAGGAACACATAAATCATCTGAAAAACCGGGAACTCCCAGACCCATGACCGAAAACCCGTAGAGCAAGCAAAAGGGGCGGGAGGGAGGGACAACTGCTGGATAGACGTAAAAGGGAAGAGGGGAGGCAGAACCAATGGGCTAAATACTGAATGGGAGGTGCCCATACAGCCCGGAAAAAGAAAGGCAAGGGGAAGCACGGAGTGATTTTAACCCCTGCATTGCCTACCTATAAATCCTATTCAAGAGAGGGAGAAAGAAGGGAAGGGGGGCTAATACCTTATTATCAAAGCCGAAGGGGAAGGTCACAACAGTCCCCACTCCTCCTCCTTAATAAGTCGGGGGGCCCGCAGACTGCAGACTCCCCCATAACCAGGGGAACCATAACCACCACCCCCTCCCTCCTTTCAAACACCCCACCTTCTAAAGAAATAACCACAAGACTACCAGATGTTGGGTGGTGATCTGCCACAGCTTTATTCACTTTCTCTTATCAATGAAAAACCCAAGCCTTGAGCTGCTCAAACATTACTAATCAGGAGCGGTAAGCCGGCCGCTGGACTCCCAGTGAGCAAGTCTGTCATTTCTCCTTAACGCCATACCGCTATTTATGTTTGTACCGCCACGGAGGAGCCACTGTAAACCTACATGGGGCTCCGACCACCACCCAACATAAACATGGCATGCTCCACCCCATCCTTTAGACCCGAAAGAAACATATTAAGTCCAATATCAGACAAGTGGACACCATCTGGGCGTAGTAAAGCCCTGTTGTCTCCTTCCAATTGCCGGTGGTCAACCACTATACCCGATCGGGATCTAATAAAACTGGATATTCGGGCATTTACCGTTCTACAAAATTTTTCAATGCCAGACAACCCGTGGGACTATTTCTGACCAAACTAGGACCATTTCTGGAAAAAATTAAGAGAAACGCTCCATGTCTGTCCACATAAGGGTCATAATCTCCGCCAGCCTCAAGGAGCAAAGGTCATTCCCCCAACATGAATCACCAGAATGACGGGGCCAGTTGAGGACCTGCTGATATCTACTACCTCAGCAAGGACTTGGGGCCACCGGAGACCACAGATTCCATGCCAGAACACGTCCACCTCCCGAAAACCCAAAGTACGGCCTCCTGGACGGCAGTCCGCTCTCTGTGCCACCCAATACATAAGAGTAGTCGATAATCCAGACGGCTGAATGAAGAGCACCTATGAAAAACAATTAGAACAACCACAACCAATATAAGGCAACAAAACAGCGTGTAAAATATTTATATATTCTTTTAATGAATTTTTATTTAAATTTTTTCTTATATAAATTATATATATTTTTTTTATAGCAAGACAGGGCGAATATAAGTAGCAAAACAGGAGGAACGCCACCTGCCAATTCGCATAACCTCAGACTCGGAAAGGCCAGCCCTGGCAGCCTCCGTTGCAGCGCCAAACTAACAAGGGTCAAAGCCCAACATATGTAAACATCTTTTAAACAGAGAAGTAAACTGAAACTTGGTTAGTGGGGATAGGTCCTGGTGGACCAAGAAGTGACTACCAGCAGGGCGCAATGCACTGTATTCGGTGACCAAACGTACAGGACATGCTGCTGGGCCCGGGACCTGATGAATGGGAATCCAAGTACCCCTACCAAAAATGTCAGTTTTAGAACGGCGTATACGAAGCCGTACCGACACATTCCCCAGCACTATGTCATTGGAGAGAAGCAGGGCCGGTGCAACCATATAGGTGAACTAGGCGTTCGCCTAGGGCGCCGGCCTTAAGGGGGCACCCTGGTGGGTTCCCCCTGATTGGGGCTGCAGCCCTGGGCGAGCGGCTCTTGAGCCGCCCCCAGCGCCATTACAGGGGGCCAGGAGGTGGAGGTCCTTCTTAAATATGGCAGAGCAGGCATCTGCTTACCCTGATGGCAGATGCCTGCTCTGCCAGTAAATTACCGGAGGAGAGGAGGCAGGCGGCAAGGGAGGCTGTTCTAGCAGCTCCCCACTCCTCCCTCGCGCGCCCTCTGTGATGCCGGAATATGATGTCATTCCGGCCCCGGCATACTAAACAGCGCGCTGGAGGACTGAGGAGCTGCACCACACTGGACCCCAGGGAGGTGAGTGTTTAAGTGTTTGGCATGAGTGAGTGTCTGCCTGTGTATTTGTCAGTGAGTGAGTGTATGTATGTCTGTCTTTCTGTCAGTAAATGTATGTGTGTCTGTCATTGAGTGTCTGTGTGTATGTCAGTGAGTGAGTGTATGTCAGTGAGTGTGGATGTCTGTCGGTCAGTAAGTGTTTGTGTGTTTGTCAGTGAGTATGTGTATGTTTGTCAGTGAGTATATGTGTGTGTTTGTCTGCCAGTGAGTGAGTGTTTGTCAGTGAGTTTCTGTGTGTGTGTTTGTTTCAGTGGGTAGGTGTATGTCTGTCAGTGAGTGTGTGAGTGTGTGTCTGTCTGTCAGTGAGTGTGTGTCTGTCTGTCAGTGAGTGTATGTGTGTCTGTCAGTGAGTTTCTGTGTATGTCATTCAGTGAGTGTCTGAGTGCCTGTCAGTGAGTTTCTGTGTATGTCATTCAGTGAGTGTCTGAGTGCGTGTCTGTCTGTGTGTGTGTGTGTGTGTGTGTGTCTGTCAGTGAGTGAGTGACATGAGGGGGCGACAAAATGGATCTTTGCCTAGGGCAGCAAAAATCCTTGCACCGGCCCTGGAGAGAAGCCCACCCGACTTGAAATGGGAAGGGGGTAGCAGTTCGCCAATTCTAAGGGCGACAAAAAGGGATAGACTAAAACTGGTTGCTAACAGGGTAGCCTCGAAGGGAGAAATACAAGTGGCCGAGCATGCAGAAATTAAAGCGCAAAGCAACTGATAAGAGATCGGGCGACGACATTCCGTCCTAACATATTCCTTGCGCCAACCTCTTAGGCCTTGTGTAACCAAAAAGGCTTTCGTAACATCGGGCCATCCCAGGAGACGGGAGTGGAAGGCCACACCCGATAGCCGGCGCTGGGCCACCGAGGCTGATAAGCCAAGGGAACGCAAGCGCAGTAAGAATTCTACCACCACCTGTAAGCGAACCTCATCCCTACTCAGATCACGGGCCCCACCTAAGGTGCTGTGGACATGTCTCGCCAACCGGACTCGCTTCTGGTAGGAGGGAGCTGAAGTCCTGCCAACAAAACCGAGAAATAGCGTCAGCAGTAAGGTAAGAGGTGCCCGGAACATGGCGGGCCCTGAAGTATATGTTATACTCCAAACAACGCAACACTAAATGACACAAAAGACTGAGAACAGGCAAGGACGAGGACGTTAGACTGCTAATACAATGAACCACACTCAAATTATCCGTCCAAAAACAGACGTGCTGATTAGCCAACCTGGGGCTCCAGAGCTCGACCACAACTATAATTGGAAAAAGTTCCAATAGCGTCAGGTTTTTGCAAAAACCCGAAGAGGACCAATTGTCTGGCCAAGGCGAAGAGCACCAATCAGAGCCAAAATCGCTCCAAAACCATAGGAGCCCGCTGCATCCGTATACAAGGAAAGCTCGGAATTAATGCATTCGCCTGACAAGAAGCAAGTGTGTCCGTTGTAGGAGGAAAGGAAAGCTCGCCACACTCTTAAATCCGCTTTCAAAGAACTAGTGATGCGAATATAGTAGCGAGGTGAAGCAACACCGCAAACGACGGGAAAACACCTGACCCATGGGCATTACCCTGCAAGCAAAAACTAATAAGCCTAGGAGGGATTGCACCTGAAGAAAGGTCGCCTTACGGATAGCTAAAAAACCTTGGACTAACCGTAACAATCTATCAAGTTTTTCCGCCGTAAGCGGAAAACCATGGCAATAGAATCAATCTCAATGCCTAAAAACGAGAGGCAAGTGACCGGGACCTCCATTTTGTCCAGAGCTTTGGGCACCCTAAAACGTTTCATCAAATATAGAAAGGTATTCAATAAAAATCGGCAACCCTCACCGTCCCCCGGGCAAATGAACAAAAAATTGTCTAAATAGTGTATAATGGAACGGGAACCGGTTTCGTATCTAACAGCCCACTCCAGGAAAGAACTGAACATTTCAAAGTAGTGACAAGATATCGAACAACCCATAGGAAGGCAAGTGTCGTAGTAAAAAAGACCATCCACACGGCACCCCAGCAAATGGTAACAGTCCGGATGTACTGGTAGAAGGCGGAAGGTGGATTCAATATCCGATTTCGCCCCTCGAGTGGAGGGGTGGACCATAGGCGCAAAGACAAACCTGAGATATTTAAACCAATAGGTTTTTTATTGTGACTACGCGTTTTGGGGTTCTGCAGGATATACATACAGTCATATAAAATCAGACCGCAATGACGGGTGCAAATAAAAAAAAAAAAAAGAATAATACAAGAATTGTAACTGCCAAAAAGAGTAATAAAAGGAATAATAATAATAATATGACCGTCACGTGGAAAGTCATTCAAGCTTAAACTTGGATATATATATATATATATATATATATAGATATATAGATATATATAGATATATATATATATATATATATATATATATATATATATATATATAGATAAGTGGATGAGAGGATAAAATAGCGCCAATTTAGGATGACAGATAAAAGCTGGCGTTTATAAGAGGATGGTGATTATTAGCTGTTCTAAAGTACATATAAAATTCATATGCGATAAAAATTATTCACCGAAAAAGTTGCGCGTACCTATAACAATTGATCAATCTGAAAAGAGCAGAAGCGGTGGTGTAATACCACTATAGCGTCAATTGTATGGTGTGAATGGTAAAAAGGTTGCTATAGTGAGTGAACCTATGATAGAAGCGAATCAGGGGGTTGCTAGAAAAAGATGGCATAATGTGTCATTGGATATACTGAATGGTGTATTTGGTGTACTATAGGACTAGTACTGGCCCTAAGAGGCAAGTGGATGGAGGGGGGGCAGAGGGAATTGCCCAAAAATGAGCGGCACTGGGAGACATACCTATGGAGAAGCTGCTGTTTAAGAATGCACTGCTCCAGGCGTCTGGCACGTGGGGTGTCCAGATGCTGTGTGCTGGAAGAGCGCGCTGGGCCAGCAAAGAGAAGGGGAACATGGGCGGGGACAAGGCGGCTGGGATGGGCGGGGATGAAGCGACCACCCCAGCTGGGCGGAGGCGGCTGGGTGATGCCGGCACATCGATGTAGGAGTGGGAGTGTTGGTGGGCGGAGCCTGGTGATGTGATATGGCGGCAACCCTGGCTGAGCGAAGACCGTCATCCTGGGGATGCTGCCTGGGTGAAAGGACGATGGAGTGGGTGGTAATGAGTGGGGGGGCAAATGAAGTGGGCTGGAACCATGGAAATGATAGAGCGGCATGGTAGAGTGGGCGGGGATGGTCAGGGGGGGCCATCTGGAATGAGTGGGGATCGCAGCGATGCTAGATGTGAATGAGGGAGACAGGGGAAGGGAGGAGGAATGAGGGAGTTGGATGGATATAAAGATGCTGATGTTGTGGATATGAGAACAGAAAGCAAGTTGTAGGAAAGTAGTTTAATTATATTTAGAAACATTTATTTTCTAGGCTTTCATTGAGACCATAAGGTTCCAGTGTTTGGAGTTTAAAGATCCAAAACATTTCTCTCCGTTGTAAAGTCCTGAATCTGTCGGAGCAGCTATCAGAGACATGTTCGATGGGCGTGATAGTTAACCTAGTGGGATCCTGGTCATGGATGGCCAGGAAATGTCTAGAAACGCTATGTTTCAGATAGCCCCATTTGATATTCCATCTGTGGTTGTTCAGGCATTCTCTAAGGGTCTGGGTAGTTTGACCTACATATTGCTGTCCACAGATGCATTCTAAGAGATAGATAACATAACATGATGAACAGTTCATGAGACTTTTGATAGAGAATTCTTCACCTGCAACATTGCTCTTGAAGGTCGTAATCCGGTTATTAATATTAGCACAACACTTGCATAAGTTGTCTGCATTGGAAACTACCTTTTAGGGTCAGGAAACCACTTTGATGTAGTCATTGATGTACATTTTTTTCTATTTCATTTGCTCGGGGCTAGTGTGTTCTTTAGTGTACAGGCCATACTGAATGTGAAGTGGGGTTTGGAGGATATCGTTTCTTTGAGATCGGGATCGGCCTTCAGGATATGCCAATAATTGGTTATGATGTTCCTTAGTGCCTCATGGTTGGGGTTGAAGGTGGTGATGAAAGAAGATTTGGATTTCATAAGGTTGACCGTTGCGTCTGACTTCTTTTTGGTCGTTAGACAATCCTCTTGGCTCTGCTCGCATGCTCGTCTGAAAGCACCTTCACATTCCTCTTGGGTAATTTTTGTTTTGGAACCTGGAGCGTAAAATCTGGCCTTGTGCAATGAAATCATTGGTTGTTGAGCAGTTCCTCCTTATACGTTTAAATTGACTGAATGGAATGTTATCTTTCCATTTTCTGTAGTGTGCGCTTTCGTAGTCCAGGTAACTATTACCGTCGACTTTCTTGAAAAAAGTTTTTGTCATAATTGTGTTGCATTCAGAGTACAAAACCAGGTCCAGGTATTCAATTGAGATAGTTGAGCTTGTTGACGTGAAACTAAGGTTCCAAGTGTTGTTATTCAAATAGGACACAAATGCTTGGACTTCTTCTTCGCTCCCTTTCCAAATAAAAATTAGATCATCAATGTACCTTTTATAAAGCACAATTGAGTCGATCCAATGGTGATTGTTGTAAAGGAATGCCTCTTCAAATCGACCCATGTAGAGATTAGCGAAACTTGGCGCAAATCGCATCCCCATCGCGGTCCCTTTGCGCTGTTTATAGATCTTGCCCTCAAACGCAAAGACATTATGCATCAGGATGAACCGGATGGCATCAAGGATAAATTGCTTGTGTCTCGGAGTCAATTGGTCATCCATTTGCAAAAAATGGTCCGTTGCACAGATGCCCGCCTCGTGTGGAATATTTGAATAGAGTGCCGCCACATCCAAAGTCAACCACCTGTAGGATAGATTCCAGTCTAATTCTTTCAGAAGTGAGATCAACTGAGTTGAATCTCTTACATGGGAGTTGAGACTAGTGACATGTTTTTGTAAAACAATATCCACATAATGTGAAAGGTTGCTGGTTAGGGAGTTGATTCCCGAAATGATGGGCCTTCCTGGGGGGTTCGTTTTGTTTTTATGAACCTTCGGTAGATGATAAAAGATTGCTGTGTTCGGATGATCAATCGTGATATACTCTTTCTTTTTTGGTCAGAATCTTATTATCCTCTGCTTCATTTAGGAGTATCAAGAGGTCTCTTCTGTCCTGGTTCAGTGGATTGACAGGGAGGGACTCATAATAAGCAGGATCATCAAGGATTCTCTTAGCTTCCATGATGTAGTCATCCCTCTTTTAGAGAACAATCCCTCCTCCTTTATCTGCACTTCTGATAACTAAAGTGTAATTTTTAGTGAGTTCCAATAGGGCTTCTTTCTCTTTCACGGTGAGGTTGTTCTTGTTCTTCAAGTTCTTGCTGATGCTTCTTATCTCTTTGGATACTAGGGGAAAAAAAGTTCACTTTATGATGAGTGGGGTAAAGGGTAGATTTTGGCTTCAAATTGGTATGTGCCAGTGGAGTGGCTCCAGGGTCTTCCGAGGGAGCTCCTTTTAAATCAGCAAGTGATTGTTTTTTTGAGATGGAGAAATGCCTCTGTAGGGTGAGTTTGCGGATAAAGGTGTTGAATTCAACAAATAGTTCAAATTCATAGAATTTTACCGCTGGGCAAAATGATAAGCCCTTCTGAAGTATTGATGCTTGGGCTGGAGTCAGAGAGAACCCTGCAAGATTGAAGATCTTTACTCCTGCATGATTCTGTTCCTTTTGGGTGTTTGGGAGTCCAATGGTGTCTCCCGGGGTTGCCTTGGTGCTTCTGATGTGGCGGTTCTTGGTTCCACCTCTTTGTCCTCTCCTGCATTTTTTCTTTTTGTCCCTTTTTGCATTTGTTCTGCTGCTGGTTTGAAGAAATTGGTTATCGGCGTGGTCCCTGATGGTTGTCTTATCACATATGTAGCCTGTGGGGTCAGGGACCCGGGAAGCGGTAAAAAAGAGATTGAGTTGTCAATGGTAATATCTGATGCCTTATGTGGAAATTCCAGGATACTTTCATCATGAATGGTGAGGAGAGAATCTTCAAAAATAGAAGACTCAGTCCTGGCCTGGTCCTGAGCTAGCAGGACAGAAGTGAAGGAGGTGGGTGGTAGATTGAGGGGACAACCCTGAGGGAGATCGAAAGGAACTTCAGATATTAACATATGAGAAGAAGGAATGGTTGGAGGGGTGAACTAGATAGGGGTTCCTGAATTGTTGCCAGATGTCTTGGATTGGGTGCGCGTGGAGGAGTAGCTGTGTCAGTAATGGGAACCGGCACAGGAGTTTTTGTGGACGTGTCCGTTTTGTTGGGCAGCTTCCTGGGAAATATTTTGGGACGAGTGGCCAACTGATCTGGTGGGGGGTGTGGGTGCAGTGGCAAGATCCCGATTGGGACTGTGGTAGGGTTCCGCTGAGGTCTGGCGTTATTTGGAGGGCGTTTGGTAAATGTGCGTGTTTGGTGGGTAGAGGGGTTTGGTCTGGGTCCTTGGAGTTTGGGGACCCTGATAGTGGTTGGGGTGCTGCGGCCAATGCTTGAGGGGGTCTGGTTTTGCACCATTCTTGTTTTTATTGAGCCACAATTTTATGTTATTGTTCATGAAATCGGATCTGTCCCTGGCGAGTTTGGTGGAATTTTTGTTGATGATATTACGCTCGTGGTGCAACAATCTACCTGTGATCAACCTATTGTATTTGGTGTAGTCGGTGTGTTTGTGGTGTTCGTGCAGTTCCGTAGCCTGTAGCTGGATTTGTTCTTTCAGGGTTTTACATAGTGACTCTCGCTTTGCGCTAAGTCTGATGATTAAACCCCTGGCACATTCCAGCAGATAATTGTCCCATTCCCTAGTAAATAGGGCATTGTTTTTGAACAGACTTTCAAATCTAAATCTAAGTCTGCGTTGGACTAGAGATTATTTTAGGTAGACGTCCAGTAGAATCCAATCTAGATGATGTTGAATTTCTTCCTTTAGGCTGGATTCAAGTTTAAAGAACATGTCCGCCAGTTCCTTTGAACTGATTTCTTGTCGGTTGGAGACATCCGTTGCTGGCTCTATCGGGATCCTAGTGTCCGTTTCATTTTGAAGTCCAAATGTGCGTCAGTTTCTGCCGTTCATGTAGGCGATGTTCACAATAATCCATGAAAAATGTATTGTCTGTGGTGGAATCACCGGATATGCCCTAGAGCCGCCGTATTTGAGAGTTGATTACAGACTCTTACCTGAAAAACTCAGGACAATAAAGCAAAACGTGGCCACAGGAGGAAAAACACGCTCATAGGGGGAGTATGTTCAAAAAAGCCTCCAAACACAGGAAGTATGGTTCTGCTCACCTGTTTTTGTTGCACCTAATATTGGGTGCAACCACAATGAAGGCGAATAGGAGTGATTAGGTCTAGCTGGTTGGTGCTGCCGATTTCATCTGTATTCACCTTTGGCGGGGGCCAGGCCGCCGCCTGGGTCAGCAAATATGGTAAATTTCCACTGGATTGGGAAGGTCGAGTGGAGGGGTGGACCATACGCGCAAAGACGCAACCAGAGATATTCAAACCAATAGGTTTTTTATTGTGACAACGCGTTTTGGGGTTCTGCGGACCCCTTTTTCAAGTCTAAAAGATATACATACAGTCATATAAAATAGGACCACGATGACGGGTGCAAAGAAATTTTAAAAAATGAATAATATAAGAATTGTAACTGCCAAAAAGAGTAATAAAAGGAATAATAATAATAATATGACCGTCACGTGGAAAGTCATTCAAGCTTAAACTTGGATATATATATAAATGAATAGATAAATAAGTGGATGAAAGGATAAAACAGCACCAATTTAGGATGACAGATAAAAGCTGGCATTTATAAGAGCATGGTGATTAGTAGCTGTTCTAAAGTACATATACAGTACAGACCAAAAGTTTGGACACACCTTCTCATTCAAAGTTTTCTTTATTTTCATGAGTATGAAAATTGTAGATTCACACTGAAGGCATCAAAACTATGAATTAAAACATGTGGAATTATATACATAACAAACAAGTGTGAAACAACTGAAAATATGTCATATACTAGGTTCTTCAAAGTAGCCACCTTTTGCTTTGATTACTGCTTTGCACACTCTTGGCATTCTCTTGATGAGCTTCAAGAGGTAGTTCCCTGAAATGGTTTTCACTTTACAGGTGTGCCCTGTCAGGTTTAATAAGTGGGATTTCTTGCCTTCTAAATGGGGTTGGGACCATCAGTTGCGTTGAGGAGAAGTCAGGTGGATACACAGCTGATAGTCCTACTGAATAGACTGTTAGAATTTGTATTATGGCAAGAAAAAAGCAGCTAAGTAAAGAAAAACGAGTGGCCATCATTACTTTAAGAAATGAAGGTCAGTCAGTCAGCCGAAAAATTGGGAAAACTTTGAAAGTAAGGGCTATTTGACCATGAAGGAGAGTGATGGGGTTGCTGCGCCAGATGACCTGGCCTCCACAATCACCGGACCTGAACCCAATCGAGATGGTTTGGGGTGAGCTGGACCGCAGAGTGAAGGCAAAAGGGCCAACAAGTGCTAAGCATCTCTGGGAACTCCTTCAAGACTGTTGGAAGACCATTTCAGGGGACTACCTCTTGAAGCTCATCAAGAGAATGCCAAGAGTGTGCAAAGCAGTAATCAAAGCAAAAGGTGGCTACTTTGAAGAACCTAGAATATGACAAATTTTCAGTTGTTTCACACTTGTTTGTTATGTATATAATTCCACATGTTTTAATTCATAGTTTTGATGCCTTCATAGTCATGAAAATAAAGAAAACTCTTTGAATGAGAAGGTGTGTCCAAACTTTTGGTCTGTACTGTACATATAAAATTCATATGTGATAATTATTCACCGAAAAAGTTGCGCGTACCTTTAACAATTGATCAATCTGAAAAGCGCAGAAGCGGTGGTGTAATACCACTATAGCGTCACTGGTATGGTGTGAATGGTAAAATGTTGCTATAGTGAGTGAACCTATGATAGAAGCGAATAAGCTGGGGCGGTCGCTTCATCCCCGCCCATCCCAGCCACCTTGTCCCCCGCCCACGTTCCCCTTCTCTTTGCTGGCCCAACGCGCGCTTCCAGCACACAGCATCTGGACGCCGCACATGCCAGACGCCTGGAGCAGCGCATTCTCCAACAGCAGCTTCTCCATAGGTATGTCTCCCAGTGCCGCTCATTTTTGGGCAATTCCCTCTTAGGGCGAGTACTAGTCGTATAATACACCAAATACACCATTCTAGTATATCCAATGACACATTATGCCATCTTTTTTTAGCAACCCCCTGATTTGCTTCTATCATAGGTTCACTCACTATAGCAACATTTTACCATTCACACCATACAAGTGACGCTATAGTGGTATTACACCACCGCTTCTGCACTTTTCAGATTGATCAATTGTTATAGGTACGCGCAACTTTTTCGGTGAATAATTTTTATCGCATATGAATATTTTTTATGTATATGTACATATACAGCTACTAATCACCATCCTCTTATAAACACCAGCTTTTATCTGTCATCCTAAATTGGCGCTGTTTTATCCTTTAATCCACTTATTTGTTTATCTATCCATTTTTATATATATATATATATATATATTATATATCTCCAAGTTTAAGCTTGAATGACTTTCCACGTGACAGTCATATTATTATTATTCCTTTTATTACTCTTTTTGGCAGTTACAATTCTTGTATTATTCTTTTTTTTTATTTCTTTGCACCTGTCATTGTGATCTGATTTTATATGACTGTATATATATCTTTTAGACTTGAAAAAGGGGTCCGCAGAACCCTGAAACGCGTTGTCACAATAAAAAACCTATTGGTTTGAATATCTCTGGTTGCGTCTTTGCGCCTATGGTCCACCCCTCCACTCGACCTTCCCAGTCCAGTGGAAACTTACCATACTGCCAAAGTTGAATACGGACGAAATCAGCACCAACCAGCTAGACCTAATCACTCCTATTCGCCTTCATTGTGGTTGCACCCAATGAAGGTGTAACAAAAACAGGTGAGCAGAACCATACTTCCTGTGTTTGGAGGCTTTTTTGAACATACTCACCCTATGAGCGCCTTTTTACTCCTGTGGCCACAGTTTCCTGACCAGGGAAACAGCCCTGTCAAAGGAAACATAAGAGACCGAGGAGTCCTCAGGGAGAATAGCATCATTAACCGAATTACCCTTTGGGTGTGAAAGATGATGTATAAGCCGGAACTTACCCGACTCCTTCTTAGGGACTACGCCTAAAGGGGAAATACGGAGATTGCAGAATGGGGGGGAGATAAAGGGGCCCTCCATCCTGCCCATAGCTACTTCTTTAGATACCTTCTCCCGGAGAACCTCAGTGTGGTCTCTAGCCGACTTAGGATTGTCCAAAAAAACGGGGTTCCTGCTGAGGATAAAGGGGATGAATAAACCAAAAGTAAAACCAAAACACAACTGGCCTCGGGACTGGCGCCTACGATAATGATGACGACCTCTCCTTCTGGATCCACCAGAAGAGGATGAACCAGAGCGACGATGTCGCCTGTGTGACGTTGAAGAAGGACGCGGGAGGGGGGCCTGAGAGGGACCTGGAGGGGGTAGCATTACATGGGCACTAGAGGCATGCTGGGCAGGAGGCTCCACAGCATCCTCAAACTGTTCAATAGAGCCTGGCTCAGTCACAGAGACAGCAGGCATAAGAGGAGGAGCAATCTCCAAACAGGGAGGGGGCAGAGGGGGGGATGGCCGCTCAGAAGCTGATGAAGAGCTGGCCTGGGCACCCATTATCACTCTAATGGCGCTCTCCTGCACACAAAAGGCAGGAAGCTCGCGAAAATCAGGAGGAGGAGGAAGGGGCGGGGCCTGCACACATCGCTGCAATGGCCGTTCCCCCTGTGCTGGGGAGACCACGGAGGCAGCGCATACCAGTGCAGCAGGAGCTGGGGGACTGTGGCCTAAACGAGTGGGGGGGCGGGTGCGCCGAGACAAGCACCGGCGCAACCCAGGAGCCTGAAACTGAGCCGCAGAGCCCAGTGGAGCCTTAGGGGGAGGGAGAGTGGATGGAGCAGCAGCAAGATGAGGGATGGCAGGCACATTCAGGAGTGAACGCAGCCAGCCACCCCCTCTGCCTGAATTCTCACCAGGAGAGCCTCCATTAACAGATCACCTGCAGACATCACGCCAAGTAAGTGCCACCGTACTGCACAACTGCTGGCCAGACGTAAACGGGCGAAATACTGAATGGGAGGTGCCCATACAGCCCGGAAAAAGAAAGGCAAGGGGAAGCAATGCATGCTACAATCTCCCTGTCCGCCGCGCGTGCGCACTGGCCCATAATTTTTCCCTACCCTGTAATGCAGCTGAGGCTCCCGACGCATGCGCAGTGTCGGCAGTTGTCCTGCTGAGAAGTACGGCACAAGCGCATTGCTCCACTACAACTCTGCTATGAAATGTCCCTACCCCGTCTTTGTGCGCCTGCGCGGTGCGGCACACCTCCTTCCAAAGCTGGTCATGTCCGGTGCGGCCAGAAGTGACAAGGGTAGGGAAATTTCATGGGTAGGGAAATTTTATAGAACACCGGGTCCTGCTCCTTAAGTAGGAATACGCCCTTGTAAGGGGAAGGGAGAGGGCGCTGTCAGCTCGGACCAATAGGAGGAACTGAGCTTGGCTAAAAATCATTGCCACTATCCCGTCCCTCCTTACTGAGTACTGGTATGTATCAAAGATCTCCTTCCCATAAACATGTCAATGGGGGGACCCGAGGCGGCTTCATAACTAACCTATCAAACAGTAGTGTATAAATAAATCCCATGCTGTACAGTGGTAGCGGAGACAGCGCTCAGAAATAGAAGATTGTTACACTGACATAGTTACTATGTCACCATTGTTGCAAAAGCACAACCTTGTGATATCTGCCCAAAGAGAAGGCCGTACAAGGGCAGAGTTAGTCGCTAGCTATAAGTGTTATATCCCTGACATGGTGGTAGAATCATATTGGGAGCAAGGTCATGTATTGTCATAAGGTAGATGACTGCTGTGGACTTACATGTGATGAACGACCAAATGTCAAAGGTTTTCAGAGTCACTGAACAAGTGAAGGTTCCGCCCGTCATGATGGAATTGCAGGCAACGCATCCGCTACATCTATATGTCCCTTTCATGTTAGATGTTAGCCAGGTACGTGTTTGAATGGGATTTAGAAAACTATGGACCAGTCTGTCCCTGAAGTTTCTGCCTCTGCGGTACGTGATTGAGGGATAGCTTTCTACTATATCACCAACATCAGGGTCTGTACGAAGGATACCCCAATAGCGGGTAATGATGTCCTTCACCATTTGATGTCCTGCATCAAAGGGCCCCGATAATTCGAATGACATCATCCTCTGTTTTCGTTTCTTTCGGGGTCAGGAGAGTTGTCCGGTCGGAACATCGTCCATGATGGTAGGCGTGCCTGAGGGTGGTATCAGGGTAGCCACGAGCCTTAAATCTTTCTCTCAGGTCATCCGAAGTGTTCCTGAAATCAAGTGACTCTGAGTAGAGTTAAGCGAACCCGAAATGTAAAGTTCGGGTTCATACCGAACTTTAGGTTTTTCGGCACCCGGACCCGAACCCGAACATTTACGAAAAAGATTGGGTTCGGTGTTCGGCGCTTTCTTGGCGCTTTTTGAAAGGCTGCACAGCATCCATTCAACAAGCGTCATACTACTTGCCCCAAAAGGCCATCACAGCCATGCCTGCTTATGGCATGGCTGTGATTGGCCAACTGCAGCATGTGACCCAGCCTCTATTTAAGCTGGAGTCACGTAGCGCCGCCCGTCACTCTGCTCGGATTAGTGTAGGGAGAGGCTGCAGCTGCTGTGAGGGAGAGATCAGGGAGAAATCTTATCAAGAACTGCTTTTTTTACTCAGCGATCTACAGCAAATGTGTTTTGTGGG
This sequence comes from Bufo bufo, assembly GCF_905171765.1. Lineage (NCBI taxonomy): Eukaryota > Metazoa > Chordata > Amphibia > Anura > Bufonidae > Bufo > Bufo bufo. The sequence goes on from NC_053392.1 coordinate 498,323,008, forward strand.
TGCAGTGCACAATTTTTTTAAGCCTGCCCTGAGCCAACTACTGCTGAAAATGAACTTTTTTTACTTCAGTTTGTCAATATCAATACATAATCGGCAGCCATTTTATGCAACGATAGTGCACCAGCACAGGCTATCTGCATGTCTGCAAGTCCAGAAATACATCTTTTTGCTTACTGGGGTGAAAAAACCCTCTAATATACTGCACATCTGGGATTAGACGTGCATAAGTGACTGTCACATTTAGGCCAGAAATACGGCTTTTTGGTAACTGGGGTGAAAAAACCCTCTAATATATACTGCACATCTGGAATTAGACGTGCATAAGTTACTGTGAAATTTAGGCCACAAATACCGCTGTCATATAGAGTTAAAAAAATATTAATTGAGTGCAATACCCTACATCAGGGTTTTTATTGGCGATTAATTATTTTTAACAGACTTTACCACTTTTTACTTTGCTGTGTGAATGCTAACTATGAGGAAAACATCTAATAAGGGACGTGGTCATGGTCGTGGTGGTTGTGTTGGTGGAGCCTCTGGTGCAGGGAGAGGACATGGCCATTCTGCCACAGCTACACGTCCTACTGAACCTACTACCTCAGGTCCCAGTAGCCGCCAGAATCTACAGCGATATTTGGTCGGGCCTAATGCCGTTCTAAGGATGGTAAGGCCTGAGCAAGTACAGGCGCTAGTCAATTGGATGGCCGACAGTGGATCCAGCACGTTCACATTATCTCCCACCCAGTCGTGTGCAGAAAGCACACAGGTGGCGCCTGAAACCCATGCCCATCAGTCTGTCACATCACCCCCGTGCATATCGGGGAACCTGCAGCAGTCTCTTATGCTGTTTGAAGACTCTGCTGGCAGGGTTTCCCAAGGGCATCCACCTAGCCCTTCCCCAGGGGTGGAAGACATAGAATGCACTGATGCACAACCACTTATGTTTCCTGATGAGGACATGGGAATACCATCTCAGCACGTCTCTGATGATGACGAAACACAGGTGCCAACTGCTGCGTCTTTCTGCAGTGTGCAGACCGAAAAGAAGGTCAAGGAGGAAAACTGGGTGGAAGACGATGCAGGGGACGATGAGGTCCTAGACCCCACATGGAATGAAGGTCGTGCCACTGACTTTCAGAATTCGGAGAAAGAGGCAGTGGTGAGAGCGAGCCAATAGCGTAGCAAAAGCGGGAGCAGGGTGCAAAAGCAGAGCAGCCGTCGCCAAAACAGTTCGCCTGCTACTGGCCACCGTCACCAGGGACCGAGCACACCAAAGGCAGCTTCAAGGAGTTCCCTGGCATGGCACTTTTTCACACAATGTGCTGACGACAAGACCCGAGTGGTTTGCACGCTGTGCCATCAGAGCCTGAAGCGCGGCATTAACGTTCTGAACCTTATCACAACCTGCATGACCAGGCATCTACATGCGAGACACGGGCTGCAGTGGAGTAAGCACCTTCAAAACCAAGAAAGGGCTCAGGCCCCTCCTGCTCCCTCTTCTGCTGCAGCCTCGGCCTCTTCCTCCGCCTCTGGAGGAACGTTGGCACCTGCCACCCAGCAAACAGAGTATGTGCCACCAATAACACCACCTCCGTCACCAAGCATCTCCACCATGTCACACGGAAGCGTTCAGCTCTCCATCTCACAAACCTTTGAGAGAAAGCGTAAATTCCCACCTAGCCCCCCTCAATCCCTGGCCCTGAATGCCAGCATTTCTAAACTACTGGCCTTTAAAATGCTGTCATTCAGGCTGGTGGAGACGGACAGCTTCAAACAGCTCATGTCGCTTGCTGTCCCACAGTACGTTGTTCCCAGCCGCCACTACTTCTCCAGGAGAGCCGTGCCCTCCCTGCACAACCAAGTATCGGATAAAATCAAGTGTGCACTGCGCAATGCCATCTGTGGCAAGGTCCACCTAACCACAGATACGTGGACCAGTAAGTACGGCCAGGGGCGCTATATCTTCCTAACTGCACACTGGGTAAATGTAGTGGCGGCTGGGCCTCAGGCGGAGAGCTGTTTGGCGCACGTCCTTCCGCCGCCAAGGATCGCAGGGCATAATTCTTTGCCTCCTGTTGCCTCCTCTTCCTACTTGGCTTCCTCCTCCTCTTCTACCACCTCCTCATCCGGTCAGCGACAGACCTTCACCACCAACTTTAGCACAGCCATGGGTAAACATCAGCAGGCCGTTCTGAAACTGATGTGTTTGGGGGACAGGCCCCACACCGCGCAGTAGTTGTGGCGGGGTATAGAACAACAGACCGACGATTGGTTGCTGCCAGTGAGCCTCAAGCCAGGCCTGGTGGTGTGCGATAATGGGCGAAATCTCGTTGCAGCTCTGGGACTAGCCGGTTTGACGCACATCCCTTGCCTGGCGCATGTGCTGAATTTGGTGGTGCAGAAATTCATTCACAACTACCCCAACATGTCAGAGCTGCTGCGTAAAGTGCGGGCCGTCTGTGCGCGCTTCCGGCGTTCCTATCCTGCCGCCGCTCGGCTGTCTGCTCTACAGGGTAACTTCGGCCTTCCCGCTCACCGCCTCATATGCAACGTGCCCACCAGGTGGAACTCCACCTTCCACATGCTGGAGAGACTGTGCGAGCAGCAGCAGGCCATAGTGGAGTTTCAGCTGCAGCACGCACGGGTGAGTCGCACTGCGGAACAGCACCACTTCACCACCAATGACTGGGCCTCCATGCGAGACCTGTATGCCCTGTTGCACTGTTTCGAGTACTCCACCAACATGGCCAGTGTCGATGATGCCGTTATCAGCGTTACAATACCACTTCTATGTCTCCTTGAGAAAACACTTAGGGCGATGATGGAAAAGGATGTGGCCCAGGACGAGGAGGAGGATGAGGGGTCATCTTTAACACTTTCAGGCCAGTCTTTTAGAAGTGGCTCAGAAAGATGATTTTTGCAACAGCAGAGGCCAGGTACAAATTTGGCCAGCCAGGGCCCACTACTGGAGGAGGAGGAGGAGGAGGATGAAGTATGTTCACAGCTGGGTGGCATCCAACGCAGCTCGGCCCATCACTGGTGCGTGGCTGGGGGGATACGGAGGAAGCAGACTATACGCTTCCCACAGAGGACAGCTTGTCATTACCTCTGGGCAGCCTGGCACACATGAGCGACTACATGCTGCAGTGCCTGCGCAACGACAGCAGAGTTGCCCACATTTTAACGTGTGCTGACTACTGGGTGGCCACCCCGCTGGATCCCCGTTACAAAGACAATGTGCCGTCCTTAATTCCCTCACTGGAGCGTGATTGGAAGATGCGCGACTACAGGCGCACGCTGGTAGACATGTTCCTGAGAGTATTCCCGACTGACGCTGGGTGACAAGTGGAACCACAAGGCGAAGGCAGGGGAGGAGGAAGAGGTCGCCAACGCAGCTGTGTCAGCACCAGCACCTCAGAAGGCAGGGTTAGCATGGCCGACATGTGGAAAAGCTTTGTCACCTCGCCGCAACAACCGGCCCCCACTGCTGATATGAAGCGTGTTAGCAGGAGGCAGCATTTGAACAACATGGTGGAACAGTACCTGTGCACACGACTACACGTACTGACTGATGGTTCGGCCCCATTCAACTTCTGGGTCTCCAAATTGTCCACATGGCCAGAGCTTGCCCTGTATGCCTTGGAGGTGCTGGCCTGCCTTGCAGCCAGTGTACTCTCTGAACGTGTATTTAGCACGGCAGGAGGCGTCATTACAGACAGACGCAGCCGCCTGTCCACAGCCAACGTGGACAACCTCACGTTCATTAAAATGAACCAGGCTTGGATCCCACAAGACTTGTCTGTACCTTGTGCAAAATAGACATTTATACCACCATCAAACATACATTCTTGTACTCAAGTCAAGTGCAATGATTCTTTGTTTTCTTATTTTTTTATTTGTCCCAATATTTTGGGGGCTACATACCCCAATAAAAAAATAAAAAAAAACATTGTTGGCTACCTCCTCCATTGCTGCCTCCACCTACAACACTACATTCACCGCCTCCTCAACCTCCGACTCCATATCCACCTCCTTCTCTGAGTTGCAGGTTAATAATTTGTAATTTTTAGTTATTTTATTTCATTTTAAGTTATTTCCCTATCCACATTTGTTTGCAGAGCAGTTGCCATGCTCTTAACACATTTTACTGCCTTTTACATCCCTCTAGCTTTTTCAAGGATTATTTTAGAGCCATTTTAATAAAATAAAAAGTGCCAATTTTAGTGCCCTAAATTAAAAAAATTCTTATTTTCAATTGTCGGGTGACATTTTACCATTTTTGGCGTATACAAACCCCTGCTGTGCCTGGATGACAGGGGCCTAAATCTCTCAAAATCCTCTGTTCTATTGCTGGGTGACATGAACCCCCTTTTGCCGTGAATGAACCCCTGCTGTGCCTGGGTGACATGGGCCTAAATCTCTCAAAATCCTCTGTTCTATTCCTGGGTGACATGAACCCCCTTTTGCCTGAATGAACCCCTGCTGTGCCTGGGTGACAGGGGCCTAAATCTGTTAAAATCCTCTTTTCTATTGCTGGGTGACATGAACCCCCTTTTGCCATGAATGAACCCCTGCTGTGCCTTGGTGACATGGGCCTAAATCTCTCAAAATCCTCTGTTCTATTGCTGGGTGACATGAACCCCCTTTTGCCGTGAATGAACCCCTGCTGTGCCTGTGTGACAGGGGCCTAAATCTCTCAAAATCCTCTGTTCTATTGCTGGGTGACATGAACCCCTTTTGCCGTGAATGAACCCCTGCTGTGCCTGGGTGACAGGGGCCTAAATCTCTCAAAATCCTCTGTTCTATTGCGGGCTGACATGAACCCCCTTTTGCCGTGAATGAACCCCTGCTGTGCCTGGGTGACATGGGCCTAAATCTCTCAAAATCCTCTGTTCTATTGCTGGGTGACATGAACCCCCTTTTGCCGTGAATGAACCCCTGCTGTGCCTGGGTGACAGGGGCCTAAATCTGTTAAAATCCTCTTTTCTATTGCTGGGTGACAAGAACCCCCTTTTGCCGTGAATTAACCCCTGCTGTGCCTGGGTGACAGGGGCCTAAATCTCTCAAAATCCTCTGTTCTATTGCTGGGTGACATGAACCCCTTTTGCCGTGAATGAACCCCTGCTGTGCCTGGGTGACAGGAGCCTAAATCTCAAAAAAATCCTCTGTTCTATTACTGGGTGACAAGAACCTCCTTTTGCTGTGAATGAACCCCTGCTGTGCCTGGGTGACATGGGCCTAAATCTCTCAAAATCCTCTGTTCTATTGCTGGGTGACAAGAACCCCCTTTTGCCGTGAATGAACCCCTGCTGTGCCTGGGTGACAGGGGCCTAAATCTCTCAAAATCCTCTGTTCTATTGCTGGGTGACATGAACCCCCTTTTGCCGTGATTGAACCCCTGCTCTGCATTGCTGACAGGGAACAAAATTTTGTGAAAACATCTGTTACTGATCGGAAGATGCGCGACTACAAGCGCACGCTGCTGATGGCATTCCCACCTGACAGCGGGGGCACAGTGGAAGCACAAGGCGAAGGCAGAGGAGGAGGA